>NW_026688341.1:0-86204 GCF_030445035.2 Dasypus novemcinctus | reverse complement strand
TGCTGAAAAATCTCTGCACACAATGCTTAGTTCTCAGAAGTAAATCATATGTGCCATGTTGTTTCATTAAGGTTTAAAGAGTTAGCTGCTATACCGCCGGTTATGCTTTCCTATAGTGTAAATGCTAGTTTTACAGATAGAAATGTTAGCACAAAAACTGAAGAAAGGGAGATAGCTGAAAATTCTCTGCACACAATGCTTAGTTCTCAGAAGTAAATCATATATGCCATGTTGTTTCATTTAGGTTTAAAGAGTTAGCTGCTATACCGCCGGTTATGCTTTCCTATAGTGTAAATGCTAGTTTTACAAATAAGAATGTTAGCACAAAAACTGAAAGAAAGGAGACAGCCGCAAAATCTCTGCACAGAGTTCTTAGGTCTCAGAAGTAAATCCTGTGCCATGTTGTTTCATTTAGGTTTAAAGAGTTAGCTGCTATACCGCCGGTTATGCTTTCCTATAGTGTAAATGGTAGTTTTACAGATAGGCATGTTAGCACAAAAACTGAAGGAAAGGAGATAGCCACAAAATCTCTGCACACAATGCTTAGTTCTGGGAAGTAAATCATATGTGCATGTAGTTTCATTAAGTTTAAAGAGTTAGCTGCTATCCCCTTAGTTATGCTTTCGTATATAGTAAATACGTGAATAAAGATATGAATGTTAGCACAAAATCTGAAGTAAATGAGATAGCTGCAAAATCTCTGCACACAATGCTTAGTTCTCAGAAGGAAATCATATGTGCCATATTGTTTCATTTAGGTTTAAAGAGTTAGCTGCTATACCGCCGGTTATGCTTTCCTATAGTGTAAATAGTAGTTTTACAGATAGGAATGTTAGCACAAAAACTGAAGAGGAGATAGCTGGAAAATCTCTGCACACAATGCTTAGTTCCCAGAAGTAAATCATATGTGCCATGTTGTTTCATTTAGGTTTAAAGAGTTAGCTGCTATACCGCCGGTTATGCTTTCCTATAGTGTAAATGGTAGTTTTACAGATAGGAATGTTAGCACAAATACTGAAGAAAAGGAGATAGCTGAAAAATGTCTGCACACAATGCTTAGTTCTCAGAAGTAAATCATATGTGCCATGTTGTTTCATTTAGGTTTAAAGAGTTAGCTGCTATACCGCCGGTTATGCTTTCCTATAGTGTGAATGGTAGTTTTACAGATAGGAATGTTAGCACAAAAACTGAAGAAAAGGAGATAGTTGAAAAATCTCTGCACACAATGCTTAGTTCTCAGATGTAAATCATATGTTCCATGTTGTTTCATTTAGGTTTAAAGAGTTAGCTGCTATACCGCCGGTTATGCTTTCCTATAGTGTAAATGCTAGTTTTACAGATAAGAATGTTAGCACAGAAACTGAAAGAAAGGAGATAGCCGCAAAGTCTCTGCACAGAATCCTTAGGTCTCAGAAGTAAATCATATGTGCCATGTTGTTTCATTTACTTTTAAAGAGTTAGCTGCTATACCGCCGGTTATTCTTTCCTATAGTGTAAATGGTAGTTTTACAGATAGGAATGTTAGCAAAAAAACTGAAAAAGGAGATAGCTGAAAAATTTCTGCACACAATGCTTAGTTCTCCGAAGTAAATCATATGTGCCATGTTGTTTCATTTAGGTTTAAAGAGTTAGCTGCTATACCGCCGGTTATGCTTTCCTATAGTGTAAATGGTAGTTTTATAGATAGGAATGTTAGCACAAAAACTGAAGAAAAGGGGATAGCTGAAAAATCTCTGCACACAATGCTTAGTTCTCAGAAGTAAATCATATGTGCCATGTTGTTTCATTTAGGTTTAAAGAGTTAGCTGCTATACCGCCGGTTATGCTTTCCTATAGTGTAAATGCCAGTTTTACAGATAGGAATGTTAGCACAAAAACTGAAGAAAAGGAGATAGCTGAAGTATCTCTGCACACAATGCTTCGTTCTCAGAAGTAAATCGTATGTGCCATGTTGTTTCATTTAGGTTTAAAGAGTTAGCTGCTATACCGCCGGTTATGCTTTCCTATAGTGTAAATGCCAGTTTTACAGCTAGGAATGTTCGCACAAAAACTGAAGAAAGGGAGATAGCTGAAAATTCTCTGCACACAATGCTTAGTTCTCAGAAGTAAATAATGTGTGCCATGTTGTTTCATTTAGGTTTAAAGAGTTAGCTGCTATCCCGCCGGTTATGCTTTCCTATAGTGTAAATGGTAGTTATACAGATAGGAATGTAAGCAAAAAAACTGAAGAAAAGGAGATAGCTGAAAAATCTCTGCACACAATGCTTAGTTCTCAGAAGTAAATCATATGTGCCATGTTGTTTCATTTAGGTTTAAAGAGCGAGCTGCTATACCGCCGGTTATGCTTTCCTATAGTGTAAATGCTAGTTTTACACATAAGAATGTTAGCACAAAAATTGAAAGAAAGGAGATAGCCGCAAAATCTCTGCACAGAATCCTTAGGTCTCAGAAGTCAATCACATGTGCCATGTTGTTTCATTTAGTTTTAAAGAGTTAGCTGTTATACCGCCGGTTATGCTTTCCTATAGTGTAAATGCTAGTTTTACAGATAGGAATGTTAGCACAAAAAATGAAGAAAAGGAGATAGCTGAAAAATCTCTGCACACAATGCTTAGTTCTCAGAAGTAAATAATACGTGCCATGTTTTTTTATTTAGGTTTAAAGAGTTAGCTGCTATACCGCCGGTTATGCTTTCCTATAGTGTAAATGGTAGTTTTACAGATAGGAATGTTAGCACAAAAACTGAAAGAAAGGAGATAGCCGCAAAGTCTCTGCACAGAATCCTTAGGTCTCAGAAGTAAATCATATGTGCCATGTTGTTTCATTTAGTTTTAAAGAATTAGCTGCTATACCGCCGGTTATGCTTTCCTATAGTGTAAAAGGTAGTTTTACAGATAGGAATGTTAGCAAAAAAACTGAAAAAGGAGATAGCTGAAAAATCTCTGCACACAATGCTTAGTTCTCAGAAGTAAATCATATGTGCCATGTTGTTTCATTAAGGTTTAAAGAGTTAGCTGCTATACCGCCGGTTATGCTTTCCTATAGTGTAAATGCTAGTTTTACAAATAAGAATGTTAGCACAAAAACTGAAAGAAAGGAGACAGCCGCAAAATCTCTGCACAGAGTTCTTAGGTCTCAGAAGTAAATCCTGTGCCATGTTGTTTCATTTAGGTTTAAAGAGTTAGCTGCTATACCGCCGGTTATGCTTTCCTATAGTGTAAATGGTAGTTTTACAGATAGGCATGTTAGCACAAAAACTGAAGAGGAGATAGCTGGAAAATCTCTGCACACAATGCTTAGTTCCCAGAAGTAAATCATATGTGCCATGTTGTTTCATTTAGGTTTAAAGAGTTAGCTGCTATACCGCCGGTTATGCTTTCCTATAGTGTAAATGGTAGTTTTACAGATAGGAATGTTAGCACAAATACTGAAGAAAAGGAGATAGCTGAAAAATGTCTGCACACAATGCTTAGTTCTCAGAAGTAAATCATATGTGCCATGTTGTTTCATTTAGGTTTAAAGAGTTAGCTGCTATACCGCCGGTTATGCTTTCCTATAGTGTGAATGGTAGTTTTACAGATAGGAATGTTAGCACAAAAACTGAAGAAAAGGAGATAGTTGAAAAATCTCTGCACACAATGCTTAGTTCTCAGATGTAAATCATATGTTCCATGTTGTTTCATTTAGGTTTAAAGAGTTAGCTGCTATACCGCCGGTTATGCTTTCCTATAGTGTAAATGCTAGTTTTACAGATAAGAATGTTAGCACAGAAACTGAAAGAAAGGAGATAGCTGCAAAGTCTCTGCACAGAATCCTTAGGTCTCAGAAGTAAATCATATGTGCCATGTTGTTTCATTTACTTTTAAAGAGTTAGCTGCTATACCGCCGGTTATTCTTTCCTATAGTGTAAATGGTAGTTTTACAGATAGGAATGTTAGCAAAAAAACTGAAAAAGGAGATAGCTGAAAAATTTCTGCACACAATGCTTAGTTCTCCGAAGTAAATCATATGTGCCATGTTGTTTCATTTAGGTTTAAAGAGTTAGCTGCTATACCGCCGGTTATGCTTTCCTATAGTGTAAATGCTAGTTTTACAGATAGGAATGTTAGCACAAAAACTGAAGAAAAGGGGATAGCTGAAAAATCTCTGCACACAATGCTTAGTTCTCAGAAGTAAATCATATGTGCCATGTTGTTTCATTTAGGTTTAAAGAGTTAGCTGCTATACCGCCGGTAATGCTTTCCTATAGTGTAAATGCCAGTTTTACAGATAGGAATGTTAGCACAAAAACTGAAGAAAAGGAGATAGCTGAAGTATCTCTGCACACAATGCT
This sequence comes from Dasypus novemcinctus, assembly GCF_030445035.2. Lineage (NCBI taxonomy): Eukaryota > Metazoa > Chordata > Mammalia > Cingulata > Dasypodidae > Dasypus > Dasypus novemcinctus. The sequence goes on along the minus strand of NW_026688341.1, from coordinate 81,871 downwards.
TCGTTCTCAGAAGTAAATCGTATGTGCCATGTTGTTTCATTTAGGTTTAAAGAGTTAGCTGCTATACCGCCGGTTATGCTTTCCTATAGTGTAAATGCCAGTTTTACAGCTAGGAATGTTCGCACAAAAACTGAAGAAAGGGAGATAGCTGAAAATTCTCTGCACACAATGCTTAGTTCTCAGAAGTAAATAATGTGTGCCATGTTGTTTCATTTAGGTTTAAAGAGTTAGCTGCTATCCCGCCGGTTATGCTTTCCTATAGTGTAAATGGTAGTTATACAGATAGGAATGTAAGCAAAAAAACTGAAGAAAAGGAGATAGCTGAAAAATCTCTGCACACAATGCTTAGTTCTCAGAAGTAAATCATATGTGCCATGTTGTTTCATTTAGGTTTAAAGAGCGAGCTGCTATACCGCCGGTTATGCTTTCCTATAGTGTAAATGCTAGTTTTACACATAAGAATGTTAGCACAAAAATTGAAAGAAAGGAGATAGCCGCAAAATCTCTGCACAGAATCCTTAGGTCTCAGAAGTCAATCACATGTGCCATGTTGTTTCATTTAGTTTTAAAGAGTTAGCTGTTATACCGCCGGTTATGCTTTCCTATAGTGTAAATGCTAGTTTTACAGATAGGAATGTTAGCACAAAAAATGAAGAAAAGGAGATAGCTGAAAAATCTCTGCACACAATGCTTAGTTCTCAGAAGTAAATAATACGTGCCATGTTTTTTTATTTAGGTTTAAAGAGTTAGCTGCTATACCGCCGGTTATGCTTTCCTATAGTGTAAATGGTAGTTTTACAGATAGGAATGTTAGCACAAAAACTGAAAGAAAGGAGATAGCCGCAAAGTCTCTGCACAGAATCCTTAGGTCTCAGAAGTAAATCATATGTGCCATGTTGTTTCATTTAGTTTTAAAGAATTAGCTGCTATACCGCCGGTTATGCTTTCCTATAGTGTAAAAGGTAGTTTTACAGATAGGAATGTTAGCAAAAAAACTGAAAAAGGAGATAGCTGAAAAATCTCTGCACACAATGCTTAGTTCTCAGAAGTAAATCATATGTGCCATGTTGTTTCATTAAGGTTTAAAGAGTTAGCTGCTATACCGCCGGTTATGCTTTCCTATAGTGTAAATGCTAGTTTTACAGATAGAAATGTTAGCACAAAAACTGAAGAAAGGGAGATAGCTGAAAATTCTCTGCACACAATGCTTAGTTCTCAGAAGTAAATCATATATGCCATGTTGTTTCATTTAGGTTTAAAGAGTTAGCTGCTATACCGCCGGTTATGCTTTCCTATAGTGTAAATGCTAGTTTTACAAATAAGAATGTTAGCACAAAAACTGAAAGAAAGGAGACAGCCGCAAAATCTCTGCACAGAGTTCTTAGGTCTCAGAAGTAAATCCTGTGCCATGTTGTTTCATTTAGGTTTAAAGAGTTAGCTGCTATACCGCCGGTTATGCTTTCCTATAGTGTAAATGGTAGTTTTACAGATAGGCATGTTAGCACAAAAACTGAAGGAAAGGAGATAGCCACAAAATCTCTGCACACAATGCTTAGTTCTGGGAAGTAAATCATATGTGCATGTAGTTTCATTAAGTTTAAAGAGTTAGCTGCTATCCCCTTAGTTATGCTTTCGTATATAGTAAATACGTGAATAAAGATATGAATGTTAGCACAAAATCTGAAGTAAATGAGATAGCTGCAAAATCTCTGCACACAATGCTTAGTTCTCAGAAGGAAATCATATGTGCCATATTGTTTCATTTAGGTTTAAAGAGTTAGCTGCTATACCGCCGGTTATGCTTTCCTATAGTGTAAATAGTAGTTTTACAGATAGGAATGTTAGCACAAAAACTGAAGAGGAGATAGCTGGAAAATCTCTGCACACAATGCTTAGTTCCCAGAAGTAAATCATATGTGCCATGTTGTTTCATTTAGGTTTAAAGAGTTAGCTGCTATACCGCCGGTTATGCTTTCCTATAGTGTAAATGGTAGTTTTACAGATAGGAATGTTAGCACAAATACTGAAGAAAAGGAGATAGCTGAAAAATGTCTGCACACAATGCTTAGTTCTCAGAAGTAAATCATATGTGCCATGTTGTTTCATTTAGGTTTAAAGAGTTAGCTGCTATACCGCCGGTTATGCTTTCCTATAGTGTGAATGGTAGTTTTACAGATAGGAATGTTAGCACAAAAACTGAAGAAAAGGAGATAGTTGAAAAATCTCTGCACACAATGCTTAGTTCTCAGATGTAAATCATATGTTCCATGTTGTTTCATTTAGGTTTAAAGAGTTAGCTGCTATACCGCCGGTTATGCTTTCCTATAGTGTAAATGCTAGTTTTACAGATAAGAATGTTAGCACAGAAACTGAAAGAAAGGAGATAGCCGCAAAGTCTCTGCACAGAATCCTTAGGTCTCAGAAGTAAATCATATGTGCCATGTTGTTTCATTTACTTTTAAAGAGTTAGCTGCTATACCGCCGGTTATTCTTTCCTATAGTGTAAATGGTAGTTTTACAGATAGGAATGTTAGCAAAAAAACTGAAAAAGGAGATAGCTGAAAAATTTCTGCACACAATGCTTAGTTCTCCGAAGTAAATCATATGTGCCATGTTGTTTCATTTAGGTTTAAAGAGTTAGCTGCTATACCGCCGGTTATGCTTTCCTATAGTGTAAATGGTAGTTTTATAGATAGGAATGTTAGCACAAAAACTGAAGAAAAGGGGATAGCTGAAAAATCTCTGCACACAATGCTTAGTTCTCAGAAGTAAATCATATGTGCCATGTTGTTTCATTTAGGTTTAAAGAGTTAGCTGCTATACCGCCGGTTATGCTTTCCTATAGTGTAAATGCCAGTTTTACAGATAGGAATGTTAGCACAAAAACTGAAGAAAAGGAGATAGCTGAAGTATCTCTGCACACAATGCTTCGTTCTCAGAAGTAAATCGTATGTGCCATGTTGTTTCATTTAGGTTTAAAGAGTTAGCTGCTATACCGCCGGGTATGCTTTCCTATAGTGTAAATGCCAGTTTTACAGCTAGGAATGTTCGCACAAAAACTGAAGAAAGGGAGATAGCTGAAAATTCTCTGCACACAATGCTTAGTTCTCAGAAGTAAATAATGTGTGCCATGTTGTTTCATTTAGGTTTAAAGAGTTAGCTGCTATCCCGCCGGTTATGCTTTCCTATAGTGTAAATGGTAGTTATACAGATAGGAATGTAAGCAAAAAAACTGAAGAAAAGGAGATAGCTGAAAAATCTCTGCACACAATGCTTAGTTCTCAGAAGTAAATCATATGTGCCATGTTGTTTCATTTAGGTTTAAAGAGCGAGCTGCTATACCGCCGGTTATGCTTTCCTATAGTGTAAATGCTAGTTTTACACATAAGAATGTTAGCACAAAAATTGAAAGAAAGGAGATAGCCGCAAAATCTCTGCACAGAATCCTTAGGTCTCAGAAGTCAATCACATGTGCCATGTTGTTTCATTTAGTTTTAAAGAGTTAGCTGTTATACCGCCGGTTATGCTTTCCTATAGTGTAAATGCTAGTTTTACAGATAGGAATGTTAGCACAAAAAATGAAGAAAAGGAGATAGCTGAAAAATCTCTGCACACAATGCTTAGTTCTCAGAAGTAAATAATACGTGCCATGTTTTTTTATTTAGGTTTAAAGAGTTAGCTGCTATACCGCCGGTTATGCTTTCCTATAGTGTAAATGGTAGTTTTACAGATAGGAATGTTAGCACAAAAACTGAAGAAAAGGAGGTAGCTGAAAAATCTCTGCACACAATGCTTAGTTCTCAGAAGTAAATCATATGTGCCATGTTGTTTCATTTAGGTTTAAAGAGTTAGCTGCTATCCCTCCGGTTATTCTTTCCTATAGTGTAAATGCTAGTTTTACACATAAGAATGTTAGCACAAAAATTGAAAGAAAGGAGATAGCCGCAAATTCTCTGCACAGAATCCTTAGGTCTCAGAAGTAAATCACATGTGCCATGTTGTTTCATTTAGTTTTAAAGAGTTAGCTGTTATACCGCCGGTTATGCTTTCCTATAGTGTAAATGCTAGTTTTACAGATAGGAATGTTAGCACAAAAAATGAAGAAAAGGAGATAGCTGAAAAATCTCTGCACACAATGCTTAGTTCTCAGAAGTAAATCATATGTGCCATGTTGTTTCATTTAGGTTTAAAGAGTTAGCTGCTATACCGCCGGTTATGCTTTCCTATAGTGTAAATGGTAGTTTTACAGATAAGAATGTTAGCACAAAAACTGAAAGAAAGGAGATAGCCGCAAAATCTCTGCACAGAGTTCTTAGGTCTGAGAAGTAAATCATATGTGCCATGTTGTTTCCTTTTGTTTTAAAGAGTTAGCTGGTATACCGCCGGTTATGCTTTCCTATAGTGTAAATGCGAGTTTTACAGATAGGAATGTTAGCACAAAAACTGAAGAAAAGGAGATAGCTGAAAAATCTTGGCACACAATGCTTAGTTCTCAGAAGTAAATCGTATGTGCCATGTTGTTTCATTTAGTTTTAAAGAGTTAGCTGCTATACCGCCGGTTATGATTTCCTATAGTGTAAATGGTAGTTTTACAGATAAGAATGTTAGCAAAAAAAATTAAAGAAAGGAGATAGCCGCAAAGTCTCTGCACAGAATCCTTAGGTCTCAGAAGTAAATCATATGTGCCATGTTGTTTCATTTAGTTTTAAAGAGTTAGCTGCTATACCGCCGGTTATGCTTTCCTATAGTGTAAATGGTTGTTTTACAGATAGGAATCTTAGCACAAAAACTGAACAAAAGGAGATAGCTGAAATATCTCTGTACACAATGCTTAGTTCTCAGAAGTAAATCGTATGTGCCATGTTGTTTCATTTAGTTTAAAGAGTTAGCTGCTATACTGCAGGTTATGCTTTCATATAGTGTAAAGGCTAGTTTTACAGATAGGAATGTTAGCAAAAAAACTGAAGAAAGGGAGATAGCTGAAAATTCTCTGCACACAATGCTTAGTTCTCAGAAGTAAATCATATATGCCATGTTGTTTCATTTAGGTTTAAAGAGTGAGCTGCTATACCGCCGGGTATGCTTTCCTATAGTGTAAATGCTAGTTTAACAGATAAGAATGTTAGCACAAAAACTGAAAGAAAGGAGATAACCGCAAAATCTCTGCAAAGAATTCTTAGGTCTCAGAAGTAAATCATATATGCCCTGTTGTTTCATTTAGGTTTAAAGAGTTAGCTGCTATACCGCCGGTTATGCTTTCCTATAGTGTAAATGCTAGTTTTACAGAAAAGAATGTTAGCACAGAAACTGATAGAATGGAGAGAGCCGCAAAATCTCTGCACAGAATTCTTAGGTCTCAGAAGTAAATCATATATGCCATGTTGTTTCATTTAGGTTTAAAGAGTGAGCTGCTATACCGCCGGTTATGCTTTCCTATAGTGTAAATGCTAGTTTAACAGATAAGAATGTTAGCACAAAAACTGAAAGAAAGGAGATAACCGCAAAATCTCTGCAAAGAATTCTTAGGTCTCAGAAGTAAATCATATATGCCCTGTTGTTTCATTTAGGTTTAAAGAGTTAGCTGCTATACCGCCGGGTAGGCTTTCCTATAGTGTAAATGCTAGTTTTACAGAAAAGAATGTTAGCACAGAAACTGATAGAATGGAGACAGCCGCAAAATCTCTGCACAGAATTCTTAGGTCTCAGAAGTAAATCATATGTGCCATGTTGTTTCATTTAGTTTTAAAGAGTTAGCTGCTAAACCGCCGGTTATGCTTTGCTATAGTTTAAATGGTAGTTTTACAGATAGGAATGTTAGCACAAAAACTGAAGAAAAGGAGATAGCTGAAAAATCTCCGCACACAATGCTTAGTTCTCAGAAATAAATCATATGTGCCATGTTGTTTCATTTAGGTTTAAAGAGCTAGGTGCTATACCGCCGGTTATGCTTTCCTGTAGTGTAAATGCTAGTTTTACACATAAGAATGTTAGCACAAAAACTGAAAGAAAGGAGATAGCCGCAAAATCTCTGCACAGTATCCTTAGGTCTCAGAAGTAAATCACATGTGCCTTGTTGTTTCATTTAGTTTTAAAGAGTTAGCTGCTATACCACCGGTTATGCTTTTCTATAGTGAAAATGCTAGTTTTACAGATAGGAATGTTAGCACAAAAAATGAAGAAAAGGAGATAGCTGAAAAATCTCTGCACACAATGCGTAGTTCTCAGAAGTAAATTATATGTGCCATGTTGTTTCATTTAGGTTTAAAGAGTTAGCTGCTAGACCGCCGGTTATGATTTCCTGTAGGGTAAATGGTAGTTTTACAGATAGGAATGTTAGCACAAAAACTGAAGAAAAGAGGATAGCTGAAAAATCTCTGCACACAATGCTTAGTTCTCAGAAGTAAATCATATGTGCCATGTTGTTTCATTTAGGGTAAAGAGTTAGCTGCTATACCGCCGGTTATGCTTTCCTATAGTGTAAAGGCTGGTTTTACAGATAGGAATGTTAGCACAAAAACTGAAGAAAGGGAGATAGCTGAAAATTCTCTGCACACAATGCTTAGTTCTCAGAAGTAAATCATATATGCCATGTTGTTTCATTTAGGTTTAAAGAGTTAGCTGCTATACCGCCGGTTATGCTTTCCTATAGTGTAAATGCTAGTTTTACAGATAAGAACGTTAGCACAAAACCTGAAAGAAAGGAGATAGTCACAAAATCTCTGCACACAATGCTTAGGGCTCAGAAGTAAATCATATGTGCCATATTGTTTCATTTATGTTTAAAGAGTTAGCTGCTATAACGCCGGCTTTGCTTTCCTATAGTGTAAATGCTAGTTTTACAGATAAGAACGTTAGCACAAAACCTGAAAGAAAGGAGATAGTCACAAAATCTCTGCACACAATGCTTAGGGCTCAGAAGTAAATCATATGTGCCATGTTGTTTCATTTAGGTTTAAAGAGTTAGCTGCTATATGCCAGTTATGCTTTCCTATAGTGTAAATGGTAGTTTTACACACAGGAATGTTACCTCAAAAACTGAAGAAAAGGAGATAGTTGAAAAACCGCTGCACACAATGCTTAGTTCTCAGTAGTAAATCATATGTGCCATGTTGTTTCATTAATTTTAAGGAGTTAGCTGCTATACCGCCGGTTATGCTTTCCTATAGTGTAAATGGGAGTTTTACAAAGAGGTATGTTAGCACAAAAAATGAAGAAAATGAGATAGCTGAAAAATCTTTGCACACAATGCTTAGTTCTCAGAAGTAAATCGTATGTGCCATGCTGTTTCATTTAGGTTTTAAGAGTTAGCTGCTATACCACCGGCTTTGCTTTCCTATAGTGTAAATGCTAGAGTTACAAATAGGAATGTTAGCACAAAAACTGAAAGAAAGGAGACAGCCACAAAATCTCTGCACAGAATTCTTAGGTGTCTGAAGTAAATCATATGTGCCATGTTGCTTCATTTAGGTTTAAAGAGGTAGCTGCTATACCGCCGGTTATGCTTTCCTATAGTGAAAATGGTAGTTTTACAGTTAAGAATGTTAGCACAAAAACTGAAAGAAAGGAGATAGCCGCAAAATGGCTGCACAGAATTCTTAGGTCTGAGAAGTAAATCATATGTGCCATGTTGTTTCCTTTAGTTTTAAGTGTTAGCTGGTATACCGCCGGTTATGCTTTCCTATAGTGTAAATGCCAGTTTTACAGATAGGAATGTTAGCAAGAAAACTGAAGAAAAGGAGATAGCTGAAAAATCTCTGCACACAATGCTTAGTTCTCAGAATTAAATCGTAAGTGCCATGTTGTTTCATTTAGGTTTAAAGAGTTAGCTGCTATACCGCCGGTTATGCTTTCCTATAGTGTAAATGCTAGTTTTACAGATAAGAATGTTATCACAAAGACTGAAAGAAAGGAGATAGCCGCAAAATCTCTGCACTGAATTCTTAGGTCTCAGAAATAAATCATATGTGCCATGTTATTTCATTTAGTTTTAAAGAGTTAGCTGCTATAGTGCCGGTTATGCTTTCCTATAGTGTAAATGCTAGTTTTACAGATAGGAATGTTAGCAAAAAAACTGAAAAAGGACATAGCTGAAAAATCTCTGCACACAATGCTTAGTTCTCAGAAGTAAATCGTATGTGCCATGTTATTTCATTTAGTTTTAAAGAGTTAGCTGCTATACAGCCGGTTATGCTTTCCTATAGTGTAAATGCTAGTTTTACAGATAAGAATGTTAGCACAAAAACTGAAAGAAAGGAGATAGCTGCAAAATCTCTGCACAGAATTCTTTGGTCTCAGAAGTAAATCATATGTGCCATGTTGGTTCATTTAATTTTAAAGACTGAGCTGCTATACCGCCGGTTATGCTTTCCTATAGTGTAAATGCTAGTTTTACAGGTAGGAATGTTAGCACAAAAACTGAATAAAAGGAGATAGCTGAAAAATCTCTGCACAAAATGCTTAGTTCTCAGAAGTAAATAATATGTGCCATGTTGTTTCCTTTAGTTTTAAAGAGTTAGTTGGTATACCGCCGGTTATGCTTTCCTATAGTGTAAATGCCAGTTTTACAGATAGGAATGTTAGCACAAAAACTGAAGAAAAGGAGATAGCTGAAAATTCTCTGCACACAATGCTTAGTTCTCAGAAGTAAATCGTATGTGCCATGTTGTTTCATTTAGGTTTAAAGAGTTAGCTGTTATACCGCCGATTAAGATTTCCTATAGTGTAAATGCTAGTTTTACAGATAAGAATGTTAGCAAAAAAAATTAAAGAAAGGAGATATCCGCAAAGTCTCTGCACAGAATCCTTAGGTCTCAGAAGTAAATCATATGTGCCATGTCGTTTCATTTAGTTTAAAGAGTTAGCTGCTATACCGCCGGTTATGCTTTCCTATTGTGTAAATGCTAGTTTTACAGATAGGAATGTTAGCACAAAAACTGAAGTAAAGGAGATAGCTGAAAAATCTCTGCACACAATGCTTAGTTCTCAGAAGTAAATCATATGTGCCATGTTGTTTCATTTAGGTTTAAAGAGTTAGCTGTTATACCGCCGATTAAGATTTCCTATAGTGTAAATGCTAGTTTTACAGATAAGAATGTTAGCAAAAAAAATTAAAGAAAGGAAATATCCGCAAAGTCTCTGCACAAAATCCTTAGGTCTCAGAAGTAAATCATATGTGCCATGTCGTTTCATTTAGTTTAAAGAGTTAGCTGCTATACCGCCGGTTATGCTTTCCTATTGTGTAAATGCTAGTTTTACAGATAAGAACGTTAGCACAAAACCTGAAAGAAAGGAGATAGTCGCAAAATCTCTGCACACAATGCTTAGGTCTCAGAAGTAAATCATATGTGCCATGTTGTTTCATTTAGGTTTAAAGAGTTAGCTGCTGTACCGCCGGCTTTGCTTTCCTATAGTGTAAAGGCTAGTTTTACAGATAGGAATGTTAGCACAAAAACTGAAAGAAAGGAGATAGCAGCAAAATCTCTGCACAAAATGCTTTGTTCTCAGAAGTAATTCATATGTGCCATGTTGTTTCATTTAGGTTTAAAGAGTTACCTGCTACACTGCCGGTTATGCTTTCCTATAGTGTAAATGCTAGTTTTACAGATAAGAACGTTAGCACAAAACCTGAAAGAAAGGAGATAGTCGCAAAATCTCTGCACACAATGCTTAGGTCTCAGAAGTAAATCATATATGCCATGTTGTTTCATTTAGGTTTAAAGAGTTAGCTGCTATACCGCCGGCTTTGCTTTCCTATAGTGTAAATGCTAGTTTTACAGAGAGGAATGTTAGCACAAAAACTGAAAGAAAGAAGATAGCCGCACAATCTCTGCACACAGCGCTTGGTTCCCAGAAGTAATTCATATGTGCCATGTTGTTTCATTTAAGTTTAAAGAGTTAGCTGATATACTACCGGTTATGCTTTCCTATAGTGTAAATGGTAGTTTTGCACATAGGAAAGTTAGCACAAAAACTGAAAGAAAGGAGATAACCGCAAAATCTCTGCAAAGAATTCTTAGGTCTCAGAAGTAAATCATATGTGCCATGTTGTTTCATTTAGGTTAAAGAGTTAGCTGGTATACCGCCGGTTATGCTTTCCTATAGTGTAAATGCTAGTTTTACAGATAGGAATGTTAGCCAAAAAACTGAAGAAAGGGAGATAGCTGAAAATTCTCTGCAGACAATGCTTAGTTCTCAGAAGTAAATCATATATGCCATGTTGTTTCATTTAGGTTTAAAGAGCTAGCTGTTATACGGCCGGTTATGCTTTCCTATTGTGTAAATGCTAGTTTTACACATAAGAATGTTAGCACAAAAACTGAAAGAAAGGAGATAGCCGCAAAATCTCTGCACAGAATCCTTAGGTCTCAGAAGTCAATCACATGTGCCATGTTGTTTCATTTAGTTTTAAAGAGTTAGCTGCTATACCGCCTGTTATGCTTTCCTATAGTGTAAATGCTAGTTTTACAGATAGAAATGTTAGCACAAAAACTGAAGAAAAGGAGATAGCTGAAAAATCTCTGCACACAATGCTTAATTCTCAGAAGTAAATCATATGTGCCATATTGTTTCATTTAGGTTTAAAGAGTTAGCTGCTATACCGCCGGCTGTGCTTTCCTATAGTGTAAATGCTAGTTTTACACATAAGAATGTTAGCACAAAAATTGAAAGAAAGGAGATAGCCGCAAAATCTCTGCACAGAATTCTTAGGTCTCAGAAGTAAATCGTATGTGCCATGTTGTTTCATTTAGATTTAAAGAGTTAGCTGCTATACGGCCGGTTATGCTTTCCTATAGTGTAAATGGTAGTTTTACAGATAGGAATGTTAGCACAAAAACTGAAGAAAAGGAGATAGCTGAAAAATCTCTGCACGCAATGCTTAGTTCTCAGAAGTAAATCATATGTGCCATGTTGTTTCATTTAGGTTTAAAGGGCTAGCTGCTATACCGCTGGTTATGCTTTCCTATAGTGTAAATGCTAGTTTTACACATAAGAATGTTAGCACAAAAATTGAAAGAAAGGAGATAGCCGCAAATTCTCTGCACAGAATTCTTAGGTCTCAGAAGTAAATCACATGTGCCATGTTTTTTCATTTAGTTTTAAAGAGTTAGCTGCTATACCGCCGGTTATGCTTTCCTATAGTGTAAATGCTAGTTTTACAGATAGGAATGTTAGCACCAAAAATGAAGAAAAGGAGATAGCTGAAAAATCTCTGCACATAATGCTTAGTTCTCAGAAGTAAATCATATGTGCCATGTTGTTTCATTTAGGTTTAAAGAGTTAGCTGCTAGACCGCCGGTTTTGCTTTCCTATAGTGTACATGGTAGTTTTACAGATAGGAATGTTAGCACAAAAACTGAAGAAAAGGAGATAGCTGAAAAATCTCTGCACACAATGCTTATTTCTCAGAAGTAAATCTTATGTCCCATGTTGTTTCATTTAGGTTTAAAGAGTTAGCTTCTATACAGCCGGTTATGCTTCCTATAGTGTAAATGCTAGTTTTACAGATAAGACTGTTAGCACAAAAACTGAAAGAAAGGAGATAGCCGCAAAATCTCTGCACGCAGTGCTTACTTCTCAGAAGTAAAACATATGTGCCTTGTTGTTTCATTTAGGTTTAAAGAGTTAGCTGCTATACCGCCGGTTATGCTTTCCTATACTGTAAATGCTAGTTTTACAGATAAGAATGTTAGCACAAAAACTGAAAGAAAGGAGACATCAACAAAATCTCTGCACAGAATTCTTAGGTCTCAGAAGTAAATCATATGTGCCATGTTGTTTCATTTAGTTTTAAAGAGTTAGCTGCTATACCGCCGGTTATGCTTTCCTATTGTGTAAATGCTAGTTTTACAGATAGGAATGTTAGCACAAAAACTGAAGAAAAGGAGATAGCTGAAAATCTCTGCACGCAATGCTTAGTTCTCAGAAGTAAATAATATGTGCCATGTTGTTTCATTTAGGTTTAAAGAGTTAGCTGCTATCCCGCCGGTTAAGCTTTCCTATAGTGTAAATGATAGTTATAGAGATAGGAATGTTAGCACAAAAACTGAAGAAAAGGAGATAGCTGAAAAATCTCTGCACACAATGCTTAGTTCTCAGAAGTAAATAATATGTGCCATGTTGTTTCATTTAGGTTTAAAGAGTTAGCTGCTATACTGCCGGTTATGCTTTCCTATAGTGTAAATGCTAGTTTTACAGATAAGAACGTTAGCACAAAACCTGAAAAAAAGGAGATAGTGGCAAAATCTCTGCACACAATGCTTAGGTCTCAGAAGTAAATCATATGTGCCATGTTGTTTCATTTAGGTTTAAAGAGTTAGCTGCAGTACCGCCGGCTTTGCTTACCTATAGTGTAAATGCTAGTTTTACAGATAGGAATGTTAGCACAAAAACTGAAAGAAAGGAGATAGCCGCAAAATCTTTGCACACAATGCTTGGTTCTCAGAAGTAATTCATATGTGCCATGTTGTTTCATTTAGGTTTAAAGAGTTAGCTGCTATACTGCCTGTTATACTTTCCTATAGTGTAAATTTTAGTTTTACACATAGGAAAGTTAGCACAAAAACTGAAGAAAAGGAGATAGCTGAAAAATCTCTACACACAATGCTTACTTCTCAGAAGTAAATCATATGTGCCATGTTGTTTCATTTAGTTTTAAAGAGTTAGCTGGTATACCGCTGGTTATGCTTTCCTATAGTGTAAATGCCAGTTTTACACATAGGAATGTTAGCACAAAAACTTCAGAAAAGGAGATAGCTGAAGTATCTCTGCACACAATGCTTAGTTCTCAGAAGTAAATCGTATGTGCCATGTTGTTTCATTTAGGTTTAAAGAGTGAGCTGCTATATCGCCGGTTATGCTTTCCTATAGTGTAAATGCTAGTTTTACAGATAAGAATGTTAGCACAAAAACTGAAAGAAAGGAGATAGCCGCAAAATCTCTGCACAGAATCCTTAGGTCTCAGAAGTCAATCACATGTGCCATGTTGTTTCATTTAGTTTTAAAGAGTTAGCTGTTATACCGCCAGTTATGCTTTCCTTTAGTGTAAATGCTGGTTTTACAGATAGGAATGTTAGCACAAAAAATGAAGATAAGGAGATAGCTGAAAAATCTCTGCACACAATGCTTAGTTCTCAGAAGTAAATCATATGTGCCATGTTGTTTCATTTAGGTTTAAAGAGTTAGCTGCTATACCGCCGGTTATGCTTTCCTATAGTGTAAATGGTAGTTTTACAGATAAGAATGTTAGCACAAAAACTGAAAGAAAGGAGATAGCCGCAAAATCTCTGCACAGAGTTCTTAGGTGTGATTAGTAAATCATATGTGCCATGTTGTTTCCTTTTGTTTTAAAGAGTTAGCTGGTATACCGCCGGTTATGCTATCCTATAGTGTAAATGCCAGTTTTACAGATAGGAATGTTAGCACAAAAACTGAAGAAAAGGAGATAGCTGAAAAATCTCGGCACACAATGCTTAGTTCTCAGAAGTAAATTGTATGTGCCATGTTGTTTCATTTAGTTTTAAAGAGTTAGCTGCTATACCGTCGGTTATAATTTCCTATAGTGTAAATGGTAGTTTTACAGATAAGAATGTTAGCAAAAAAAATTAAAGAAAGGAGATAGCCGCAAAGTCTCTGCACAGAATCCTTAGGTCTCAGAAGTAAATCATATGTGCCATGTTGTTTCATTTAGGTTTATAGAGTTAGCTGCTATCCCCTTAGTTGTGCTTTCGTATATAGTAAATACTAGTATAAAGATATGAATGTTAGCACAAAATCTGAAGTAAATGAGTTAGCTGCAAAATCTCTGCACACAATGCTTAGTTCTCAGAAGTAAATCATATGTGCCATGTTGTTTCATTTAGGTTTATAGAGTTAGCTGCTATACCGCCGGTTATGCTTTCCTATAGTGTAAAGGCCAGTTTTACAGATAGGAATGTTAGCACAAAAACTGAAGAAAAGGAGATAGCTGAAAAATCTCTGCACACAATGCTTAGTTCTCAGAAGTAAATCGTATGTGCCATGTTGTTTCATTTAGGTTTAAAGAGTTAGCTGCTATACCTCCGGTTATGCTTTCCTATAGTGTAAATGCTAGTTTTACAAATAAGAATGTTAGCACAAAAACTGACAGAAAGGAGACAGCCGCAAAATCTCTGCACAGAATTCTTAGGTCTCAGAAGTAAATCATATGTGCCATGTTGTTTCATTTAGGTTTAAAGAGTTAGCTGCTATACCTCCGGTTATGCTTTCCTATAGTGTAAATGGTAGTTTTACAGATAGGAATGTTAGCACAAAAACTGAGGGAAAGGAGATAGCCTCAAAATCTCTGCACACAATGCTTAGTTCTGAGAAGTAAATCATATGTGCATGTAGTTTCATTTATGTTTTAAGAGTTAGCTGCTATCCCCTTAGTTATGCTTTCGTATATAGTAAATACTAGTATAAAGATATGAATGTTAGCACAAAATCTGAAATAAATGAGATAGCTGCAAAATCTCGGTACACAATGCTTAGTTCTCAGAAGTAAATCATATGTGCCATGTTGTTTCATTTAGGTTTAAAGAGTTAGCTGCTATACCGCCGGTTATGCTTTCCTATAGTGTAAATGCCAGTTTTACAGATAGGAATGTTAGCACAAATACTGAAGAAAAGGAGATAGCTGAAAAATCTCTGCACACAATGCTTAGTTCTCAGAAGTAAATCATATGTGCCATGTTGTTTCATTTAGGTTTAAAGAGTTAGCTGCTATACAGCCACTTATGCTTTCCTATAGTGTAAATGCTAGTTTTACAGATAAGAATGTTAGCACAAAAACTGAAAGAAAGGAGATAGCCGCAAAATCTCTGCACAGAATTCTTTGGTCTCAGAAGTAAATCATATGTGCCATGTTGTTTCATTTAATTTTAAAGACTGAGCTGCTATACCGCCGTTTATGCTTTCCTATAGTGTAAATGGTAGTTTTACAGTAGGAATGTTAGCAAAAATACTGAAAAAGGACATAGCTGAAAAATCTCTGCACACAATGCTTAGTTCTCAGAAGTAAATCGTATGTGCCATGTTGTTTCATTTAGGTTTAAAGAGTTTGCTGCTATACCACCGGTTATGCTTTCCTATAGTGTAAAGACTAGTTTTACAGATAAGAATTTTAGCACAAAAACTGAAAGAAAGGAGATAGCCGCAAAGTCTCTGCACAGAATTCTTAGGTCTCAGAAGTAAATCATATGTGCCATGTTGTTTCATTTAGTTTTAAAGAGTTAGCTGCTATACCGCCGGTTATTCTTTCCTATAGTGTAAATGGTAGTTTTACAGATAGGAATGTTAGCAAAAAACCTGAAAAAGGAGATAGCTGAAAAATCTCTGCACACAATGCTTAGTTCTCAGAAGTAAATCATATGTGCCATGTTGTTTCATTTAGGTTTAAAGAGTTAGCTGCTATACCGCCGGTTAAGCTTTCCTATAGTGTAAATGGTAGTTTTACAGATAAGAATGTTAGCACAAAAACTGAAAGAAAGGAGATAGCCGCAAAATCTCTGCAAAGAATTCTTAGGTCTCAGAAGTAAATCATATGTGCCATGTTGTTTCATTTAGGTTTAAAGAGTTAGCTGGTATACCGCCGGTTATGCTTTCCTATAGTGTAAATGCCAGTTTTACAGATAGGAAAGTTAGCACAAAAACTGAAGAAAAGGAGATAGCTGAAGTATCTCTGCACACAATGCTTATTTCTCAGAAGTAAATCGTATGTGCCATGTTGTTTCATTTAGGTTTAAAGAGTTGGCTGCTATACCGCCGGTTAAGCTTTCCTATAGTGTAAATGGTAGTTTTACAGATAAGAATGTTAGCACAAAAACTGAAAGAAAGGAGATAGCCGCAAAATCTCTGCACAGAATTCTTAGGTCTCAGAAGTAAATCATATGTGCCATGTTGTTTCATTTAGTTTTAAAGAGTTAGCTGGTATACCGCTGGTTATGCTTTCCTATAGTGTAAATGCCAGTTTTACAGATAGGAATGTTAGCACAAAAACTTCAGAAAAGGAGATAGCTGAAGTGTCTCTGCACACAATGCTTAGTTCTCAGAAGTAAATCGTATGTGCCATGTTGTTTCATTTAGGTTTAAAGAGTGAGCTGCTATATCGCCGGTTATGCTTTCCTATAGTGTAAATGCTAGTTTTACAGATAAGAATGTTAGCACAAAAACTGAAAGAAAGGAGATAGCCGCAAAATATCTGCACAGAATCCTTAGGTCTCAGAAGTCAATCACATGTGCCATGTTGTTTAATTTAGTTTTAAAGAGTTAGCTGTTATACCGCCGGTTATGCTTTCCTATAGTGTAAATGCTAGTTTTACAGATAGGAATGTTAGCACAAAAAATGAAGAAAAGGAGATAGCTGAAAAATCTCTGCACACAATGCTTAGTTCTCAGAAGTAAATAATACGTGCCATGTTTTTTTATTTAGGTTTAAAGAGTTAGCTGCTATACCGCCGGTTATGCTTTCCTATAGTGTAAATGGTAGTTTTACAGATAGGAATGTTAGCACAAAAACTGAAGAAAAGGAGATAGCTGAAAAATCTCTGCACACAATGCTTAGTTCTCAGAAGTAAATCATATGTGCCATGTTGTTTTATTTAGGTTTAAAGAATTAGCTGCTATCCCGCCGGTTATGCTTTCCTATAGTGTAAATGCTAGTTTTACACATAAGAATGTTAGCACAAAAATTGAAAGAAAGGAGATAGCCGCAAAATCTCTGCACAGAATCCTTAGGTCTCAGAAGTAAATCACATGTGCCATGTTGTTTCATTTAGTTTTAAAGAGTTAGCTGCTATACTGCCGGTTATGCTTTCCTATAGTGTAATGGTAGTTTTACACATACGAAAGTTAGCACAAAAACTGAAGAAAAGGAGATAGCTGAAAAATCTCTGCACACAATGCTTAGTTATAAGAAGTAAATCATATGTGCCATGTTGTTTCATTTAGGTTTAAAGAGTTAGCTGCTATACCTCCGGTTATGCTTTCCTACAGTGTAAATGTTAGTTTTACAGATAGGAATGTTAGCACAAAAACTGAAAGAAAGGAGATAGCCGCAAAATCTCTGCACAGAGTTCTTAGGTGTGATTAGTAAATCATATGTGCCATGTTGTTTCCTTTAGTTTTAAAGAGTTAGCTGGTATACCGCCGGTTATGCTTTCCTATAGTGTAAATGCCAGTTTTACAGATAAGAATGTTAGCACAAAAACTGAAAGAAAGGAGACACCCGCAAAATCTCTGCACAGAATTCTTAGGTCTCAGAAGTAAATCATACTTGCCATGTTGTTTCATTTAGTTTTAAAGAGTTAGGTGCTATACCGCCGGTTATGATTTCCTATTGTGTAAATGCTAGTTTTACAGATAGGAATGTTAGCACAAAAACTGAAGAAAAGGAGATAGCTGAAAAATCTCGGCACACAATGCTTAGTTCTCAGAAGTAAATTGTATGTGCCATGTTGTTTCATTTAGTTTTAAAGAGTTAGCTGCTATACCGTCGGTTATAATTTCCTATAGTGTAAATGGTAGTTTTACAGATAAGAATGTTAGCAAAAAAAATTAAAGAAAGGAGATAGCCGCAAAGTCTCTGCACAGAATCCTTAGGTCTCAGAAGTAAATCATATGTGCCATGTTGTTTCATTTAGGTTTATAGAGTTAGCTGCTATCCCCTTAGTTATGCTTTCGTATATAGTAAATACTAGTATAAAGATATGAATGTTAGCACAAAATCTGAAGTAAATGAGTTAGCTGCAAAATCTCTGCACACAATGCTTAGTTCTCAGAAGTAAATCATATGTGCCATGTTGTTTCATTTAGGTTTAAAGAGTTAGCTGCTATACCGCCGGTTATGCTTTCCTATAGTGTAAATGGTAGTTTTACAGATAGGAATGTTAGGAAAAAAACTGATAAAGGAGATAGCTGAAAAATCTCTGCACACAATGCTTAGTTCTCAGAAGTAAATCGTATGTGCCATGTTGTTTCATTTAGGTTTAAAGAGTGAGCTGCTATATCGCCGGTTATGCTTTCCTATAGTGTAAATGCTAGTTTTACAGATAAGAATGTTAGCACAAAAACTGAAAGAAAGGAGATAGCCGCAAAATCTCTGCAAAGAATGCTTAGGTCTCAGAAGTAAATCATATGTGCCTTGTTGTTTCATTTAGTTTTAAAGAGTTAGCTGCTATACCGCCGGTTAGGCTTTCCTATAGTGTAAATGCCAGTTTTACAGCTAGGAATGTTCGCACAAAAACTGAAGAAAGGGAGATAGCTGAAAATTCTCTGCACACAATGCTTAGTTCTGAGAAGTAAATCATATGTGCCATGTTTTTTTATTTAGGTTTAAAGAGTTAGCTGCTATACCGCCGGTTATGCTTTCCTATAGTGTAAATGGTAGTTTTACAGATAGGAATGTTAGCACAAAAACTGAAAGAAAGGAGATAGCCGCAAAATCTCTGCACAGAATTCTTAGGTCTCAGAAGTAAATCATATGTGCCATGTTGTTTCATTTAGTTTTAAAGAGTTAGCTGGTATACCGCTGGTTATGCTTTCCTATAGTGTAAATGCCAGTTTTACAGATAGGAATGTTAGCACAAAAACTTCAGAAAAG
The DNA here is from genome assembly GCF_030445035.2 of Dasypus novemcinctus. NCBI lineage: Eukaryota > Metazoa > Chordata > Mammalia > Cingulata > Dasypodidae > Dasypus > Dasypus novemcinctus. The sequence goes on along the minus strand of NW_026688341.1, from coordinate 63,255 downwards.
GAGATAGCTGAAGTATCTCTGCACACAATGCTTAGTTCTCAGAAGTAAATCGTATGTGCCATGTTGTTTCATTTAGGTTTAAAGAGTGAGCTGCTATATCGCCGGTTATGCTTTCCTATAGTGTAAATGCTAGTTTTACAGATAAGAATGTTAGCACAAAAACTGAAAGAATGGAGATAGCCGCAAAATCTCTGCACAGAACCCTAGTTCTCAGAAGTCAATCACATGTGCCATGTTGTTTAATTTAGTTTTAAAGAGTTAGCTGTTATACCGCCGGTTATGCTTTCCTATAGTGTAAATGCTAGTTTTACAGATAGGAATGTTAGCACAAAAAATGAAGAAAAGGAGATAGCTGAAAAATCTCTGCACACAATGCTTAGTTCTCAGAAGTAAATAATACGTGCCATGTTTTTTTATTTAGGTTTAAAGAGTTAGCTGCTATACCGCCGGTTATGCTTTCCTATAGTGTAAATGGTAGTTTTACAGATAGGAATGTTAGCACAAAAACTGAAGAAAAGGAGATAGCTGAAAAATCTCTGCACACAATGCTTAGTTCACAGAAGTAAATCATATGTGCCATGTTGTTTCATTTAGGTTTAAAGAGTTAGCTGCTATCCCGCCGGTTATGCTTTCCTATAGTGTAAATGCTAGTTTTACACATAAGAATGTTAGCACAAAAATTGAAAGAAAGGAGATAGCCGCAAAATCTCTGCACAGAATCCTTAGGTCTCAGAAGTAAATCACATGTGCCATGTTGTTTCATTTAGTTTTAAAGAGTTAGCTGTTATACCGCCAGTTATGCTTTCCTATAGTGTAAATGCTGGTTTTACAGATAGGAATGTTAGCACAAAAAATGAAGAAAAGGAGATAGCTGAAAAATCTCTGCACACAATGCTTAGTTCTCAGAAGTAAATCATATGTGTCATGTTGTTTCATTTAGGTTTAAAGAGTTAGCTGCTATACCGCCGGTTATGCTTTCCTATAGTGTAAATGGTAGTTTTACAGATAAGAATGTTAGCACAAAAACTGAAAGAAAGGAGATAGCCGCAAAATCTCTGCACAGAGTTCTTAGGTGTGATTAGTAAATCATATGTGCCATGTTGTTTCCTTTAGTTTTAAAGAGTTAGCTGGTATACCGCCGGTTATGCTTTCCTATAGTGTAAATGCCAGTTTTACAGATAAGAATGTTAGCACAAAAACTGAAAGAAAGGAGACACCCGCAAAATCTCTGCACAGAATTCTTATGTCTCAGAAGTAAATCATACTTGCCATGTTGTTTCATTTAGTTTTAAAGAGTTAGGTGCTATACCGCCGGTTATGATTTCCTATTGTGTAAATGCTAGTTTTACAGATAGGAATGTTAGCACAAAAACTGAAGAAAAGGAGATAGCTGAAAAATCTCGGCACACAATGCTTAGTTCTCAGAGGTAAATCATATGTGCCATGTTGTTTCATTTAGGTTTAAGGAGTTAGCTGCTATCCCGCTTGTTATGCTTTCCTATAGTGTAAATGCTAGTTTTACACATAAGAATGTTAGCACAAAAATTGAAAGAAAGGAGATAGCTGAAAAATCTCTGCACACAATCCTTAGGTCTCAGAAGTAAATCACATGTGCCATGTTGTTTCATTTAGTTTTAAAGAGTTACCTGTTATACCGCCGGTTATGCTTTCCTATAGTGTAAATGCTAGTTTTACAGATAGGAATGTTAGCACAAAAACTGAAGAACAGGAGATAGCTGAAAAATCTCTGCACAAAATGCTTAGTTCTCAGAAGTAAATCGTATGTGCCATGTTGTTTTTTTAGGTTTAAAGAGTTAGCTGCTATACCGCCGGTTATGCTTTCCTATAGTGTAAAGGCTAGTTTTACAGATAAGAATGTTAGCACAAAAACTGAAAGAAAGGAGATAGCCGCAAAGTCTCTGCACAGAATCCTTAGGTCTCAGAAGTAAATCATATGTGCCATGTTGTTTCATTTAGTTTTAAAGAGTTAGCCCCTATACCGCCGGTTATGCTTTCCTATAGTGTAAATGCCAGTTTTACAGATAGGAATGTTAGCACAAATACTGAAAAAGGAGATAGCTGAAAAATCTCTGCACACAATGCTTAGTTCTCAGAAGTAAATCATATGTGCCATGTTGTTTCATTTAGGTTTAAAGAGTTAGCTGCTATACAGCCACTTATGCTTTCCTATAGTGTAAATGCTAGTTTTACAGATAAGAATGTTAGCACAAAAACTGAACAAAAGGAGATAGACGCAAAATCTCTGCACAGAATTCTTTGGTCTCAGAAGTAAATCATATATGCCATGTTGTTTCATTTAGGTTTAAAGAGTGAGCTGCTAAACCCCGGTTATGCTTTCCTATAGTGTAAATGCTAGTTTAACAGATAAGAATGTTAGCACAAAAACTGAAAGAAAGGAGATAGCCGCAAAATCTCTGCAAAGAATTCTTAGGTCTCAGAAGTAAATCATATGTGCCATGTTGTTTCATTTAGTTTTAAAGAGTTAGCTGCTATACCGCCGGTTATGCTTTACTATAGTGTAAATGCTAGTTTTACAGCTAGGAATGTGAGCACAAATACTGAAGAAAGGGAGATAGCTGAAAATTCTCTGCACACAATGCTTAGTTCTCAGAAGTAAATCATATATGCCATGTTGTTTCATTTAGGTTTAAAGAGTTAGCTCCTATACCGCCGGTTATGCTTTCCTATAGTGTAAATGGGAGTTTTACAGATAAGAATGTTAGCACAAAAACTGAAAGAAAGGAGATAGCCGCAAAATCTCTACACAGAGTTCTTAGGTCTGAGAAGTAAATCATATGTGCCATGTTGTTTCCTTTAGTTTTAAAGAGTTAGCTGTTATACCGCCGGTTATGCTTTCCTATAGTGTAAATGCCAGTTTTACAGATAGGAATGTTAGCGCAAAAACTGAAGAAAAGGAGATAGCTGAAAAATCTCTGTACACAATGCTTAGTTCTCACAAGTAAATCGTATGTGCCATGTTGTTTCATTTAGGTTTAAAGTGTTAGCTGCTATACCGCCGGTTATGATTTCCTATAGTGTAAATGGTAGTTTTACAGATAAGAATGTTAGCAAAAAAAATTAAAGAAATGAGATAGCGGCAAAGTCTCTGCACAGAATCCTTAGGTCTCAGAAGTAAATCATATGTGCCATGTTGTTTCATTTAGTTTTAAAGAGCTAGCTGTTATACCGCCGGTTTTGCTTTCCTATAGTGTAAATGGTAGTTTTACAGATAGGAATGTTAGCAAAAAAACTGAAAAAGGACATAGCTGAAAAATCTCTGCACACAATGCTTAGTTCTCAGAAGTAAATCGTATGTGCCATGTTGTTTCATTTAGGTTTAAAGAGTTAGCTGCTATACCGCCGGTTATGCTTTCCTATAGTGTAAAGGCTAGTTTTACAGATAAGAATGTTAGCAAAAAAACTGAAAGAAAGGAGATAGCCGCGAAGTCTCTGCACTGAATCCTTAGGTCTCAGAAGTAAATCATATGTGCCACGTTGTTTCATTTAGTTTTAAAGAGGTAGCTGCTATACCGCCGGTTATGCTTTCCTATTGTGTAAATGCTAGTTTTACAGATAGGAATGTTAGCACAAAAACTGAAGAAAAGGAGATAGCTGAAAAATCTCTGCACACAATGCTTAGTTCTCAGAAGTAAATCATATGTGCCATGTTGTTTCATTTAGGTTTAAAGAGTTAGCTGCTATATAGCCGGTTAAGCTTTCCTATAGTGTAAAAGGTAGTTTTACAGATAAGAATGTTAGCACAAAAACTGAAAGAAAGGAGATAGCCGCAAAATCTCTGCACAGAATTCTTAGGTCTCAGAAGTAAATCATATGTGCCATGTTGTTTCATTTAGTTTTAAAGAGTTAGCTGGTATACCGCCGGTTATGCTTTCCTATAGTGTAAATGCCAGTTTTACAGATAGGAATGTTAGCACAAAAACTGAACAAAAGGAGATAGCTGAAATATCTCTGCACACAATGCTTAGTTCTCAGAAGTAAATCGTATGTGCCATGTTGTTTCATTTAGGTTTAAAGAGTTAGCTGCTATACCGCCGGTTATGCTTTCGTATAGTGTAAAGGCTAGTTTTACAGATAAGAATGTTAGCACAAAAAATGAAGAAAAGGAGATAGCTGAAAAATCTCTGCACACAATGCTTACTTCTCAGAAGTAAATCATATGTGCTATGTTGTTTCATTTAGGTTTAAAGAGTGAGCTGCTATATCGCCGGTTATGCTTTCCTATAGTGTAAATGCTAGTTTTACAGATAAGAATGTTAGCACAAATACTGAAAGAAAGGAGATAGCCGCAAAATCTCTGCAAAGAATTCTTAGGTCTCAGAAGTAAATCATATGTGCCATGTTGTTTCATTTAGTTTTAAAGAGTTAGCTGCTATACCGCCGGTTATGCTTTCCTATAGTGTAAATGCTAGTTTTACAGCTAGGAATGTTAGCACAAAAACTGAAGAAAGGGAGATAGCTGAAAATTCTCTGCACACAATGCTTAGTTCTCAGAAGTAAATCATATATGCCATGTTGTTTCATTTAGGTTTAAAGAGTTAGCTGCTATACCGCCGGTTATGCTTTCCTATAGTGTAAATGCTAGTTTTACAGATAAGAATGTTAGCACAAAAACTGAAAGAAAGGAGACAGCCGCAAAATCTCTGCACAGAATTCTTAGGTCTCAGAAGTAAATCATATGTGCCATGTTGTTTCATTTAGGTTTAAAGAGTTAGCTGCTATACCACCGGTTATGCTTTCCTATTGTGTAAATGCTAGTTTTACAGATAGGAATGTTAGCACACAAACTGAAGAAAAGGAGATAGCTGAAAAATCTCTGCACACAATGCTTAGTTCTCAGAAGTAAATAATATGTGCCATGTTGTTTTATTTAGGTTTAAAGAATTAGCTGCTATACCGCCGGTTATGCTTTCCTATTGTGTAAAGGCTAGTTTTACAGATAGGAATGTTAGCACAAAAACTGAAGAAAAGGAGATAGCTGAAAAATCTCTGCACACAATGCTTAGTTCCCAGAAAAAAATAATATGTGCCATGTTGTTTCATTTAGGTTTAAAGAGTTAGCTGCTATACTGCCGGTTATGCTTTCCTATAGTGTAATGGTAGTTTTACACATACGAAAGTTAGCACAAAAACTGAAGAAAAGGAGATAGCTGAAAAATCTCTGCACACAATGCTTAGTTATAAGAAGTAAATCATATGTGCCATGTTGTTTCATTTAGGTTTAAAGAGTTAGCTGCTATACCTCCGGTTATGCTTTCCTACAGTGTAAATGTTAGTTTTACAGATAGGAATGTTAGCACAAAAACTGAAGAAAAGGAGATAGCTGAAAAATCTCTGCACACAATGCTTACTTCTCAGAAATAAATCATATGTGCCATGTTGTTTCATTTAGGTTTAAAGAGCTAGCAGCTATATCGCCGGTTATGCTTTCCTATAGTGTAAATGCTAGTTTTACACATAAGAATTTTAGCACAAAAACTGAAAGAAAGGAGATAGCCGCAAAATCTCTGCACAGTATCCTTAGGTCTCAAAAGTAAATCACATGTGCAATGTTGTTTCATTTAGTTTTAAAGAATTAGCTGTTATACCGCCGGTTATGCTTTCCTATAGTGTAAATGCTAGTTTTACAGATAAGAATGTTAGCACAAAAACTGAAAGAAAGGAGATAGACGCAAAATATCTGCACAGAATTCTTAGGTCACAGAAGTAAATGACATGTGCCATGTTGTTTCATTTAGGTTTAAAGAGTTAGCTGCTATACCGCCGGTTATGCTTTCCTATAGTGTAAATGGTAGTTTTACAGATAGGAATGTTAGGAAAAAAACTGATAAAGGAGATAGCTGAAAAATCTCTGCACACAATGCTTAGTTCTCAGAAGTAAATCGTATGTGCCATGTTGTTTCATTTAGGTTTAAAGAGTGAGCTGCTATATCGCCGGTTATGCTTTCCTATAGTGTAAACGCTAGTTTTACAGATAAGAATGTTAGCACAAAAACTGAAAGAAAGGAGATAGCCGCAAAATCTCTGCAAAGAATGCTTAGGTCTCAGAAGTAAATCATATGTGCCTTGTTGTTTCATTTAGTTTTAAAGAGTTAGCTGCTATACCGCCGGTTAGGCTTTCCTATAGTGTAAATGCCAGTTTTACAGCTAGGAATGTTCGCACAAAAACTGAAGAAAGGGAGATAGCTGAAAATTCTCTGCACACAATGCTTAGTTCTCAGAAGTAAATCGTATGTGCCATGTTGTTTCATTTAGGTTTAAAGAGTTAGCTGCTATACCGCCGGTTATGCTTTCCTATAGTGTAAATGCTAGTTTTACAAATAAGAATGTTAGCACAAAAACTGACAGAAAGGAGACAGCCGCAAAATCTCTGCACAGAATTCTTAGGTCTCAGAAGTAAATCATATGTGCCATGTTGTTTCATTTAGGTTTAAAGAGTGAGCTGCTATACCGCCGGTTATGCTTTCCTATAGTGTAAATGGTAGTTTTACAGATAGGAATGTTAGCACAAAAACTGAGGGAAAGGAGATAGCCTCAAAATCTCTGCACACAATGCTTAGTTCTGAGAAGTAAATCATATGTGCCATGTTTTTTTATTTAGGTTTAAAGAGTTAGCTGCTATACCGCCGGTTATGCTTTCCTATAGTGTAAATGGTAGTTTTACAGATAGGAATGTTAGCACAAAAACTGAAGAAAAGGAGATAGCTGAAAAATCTCTGCACACAATGCTTAGTTCTCACAGGTAAATCATATGTGCCATGTTGTTTCATTTAGGTTTAAGGAGTTAGCTGCTATCCCGCTTGTTATGCTTTCCTATAGTGTAAATGCTAGTTTTACACATAAGAATGTTAGCACAAAAATTGAAAGAAAGGAGATAGCCGCAAAATCTCTGCACAGAATCCTTAGGTCTCAGAAGTAAATCACATGTGCCATGTTGTTTCATTTAGTTTTAAAGAGTTAGCTGTTATACCGCCGGTTATGCTTTCCTATAGTGTAAATGCTAGTTTTACAGATAGGAATGTTAGCACAAAAACTGAAGAACAGGAGATAGCTGAAAAATCTCTGCACAAAATGCTTAGTTCTCAGAAGTAAATCGTATGTGCCATGTTGTTTTTTTAGGTTTAAAGAGTTAGCTGCTATACCGCCGGTTATGCTTTCCTATAGTGTAAAGGCTAGTTTTACAGATAAGAATGTTAGCACAAAAACTGAAAGAAAGGAGATAGCCGCAAAGTCTCTGCACAGAATCCTTAGGTCTCAGAAGTAAATCATATGTGCCATGTTGTTTCATTTAGTTTTAAAGAGTTAGCCCCTATACCGCCGGTTATGCTTTCCTATAGTGTAAATGGTAGTTTTACAGATAGGAATGTTAGCAAAAATACTGAAAAAGGAGATAGCTGAAAAATCTCTGCACACAATGCTTAGTTCTCAGAAGTAAATCATATGTGCCATGTTGTTTCATTTAGTTTTAAAGAGTTAGCTGCAATACCGCCGGTTATGCTTTCCTATAGTGTAAATGCCAGTTTTACAGATAGGAATGTTAGCACAAAAACTGAACAAAAGGAGATAGCTGAAATATCTCTGCACACAATGCTTAGTTCTCAGAAGTAAATCATATATGCCATGTTGTTTCATTTAGGTTTAAAGAGTGAGCTGCTAAACCCCGGTTATGCTTTCCTATAGTGTAAATGCTAGTTTAACAGATAAGAATGTTAGCACAAAAACTGAAAGAAAGGAGATAGCCGCAAAATCACTGCAAAGAATTCTTAGGTCTCAGAAGTAAATCATATGTGCCATGTTGTTTCATTTAGTTTTAAAGAGTTAGCTGCTATACCGCCGGTTATGCTTTACTATAGTGTAAATGCTAGTTTTACAGCTAGGAATGTGAGCACAAATACTGAAGAAAGGGAGATAGCTGAAAATTCTCTGCACACAATGCTTAGTTCTCAGAAGTAAATCATATATGCCATGTTGTTTCATTTAGGTTTAAAGAGTTAGCTCCTATACCGCCGGTTATGCTTTCCTATAGTGTAAATGGGAGTTTTACAGATAAGAATGTTAGCACAAAAACTGAAAGAAAGGAGATAGCCGCAAAATCTCTACACAGAGTTCTTAGGTCTGAGAAGTAAATCATATGTGCCATGTTGTTTCCTTTAGTTTTAAAGAGTTAGCTGGTATACCGCCGGTTATGCTTTCCTATAGTGTAAATGCCAGTTTTACAGATAGGAATGTTAGCGCAAAAACTGAAGAAAAGGAGATAGCTGAAAAATCTCTGTACACAATGCTTAGTTCTCACAAGTAAATCGTATGTGCCATGTTGTTTCATTTAGGTTTAAAGTGTTAGCTGCTATACCGCCGGTTATGATTTCCTATAGTGTAAATGGTAGTTTTACAGATAAGAATGTTAGCAAAAAAAATTAAAGAAATGAGATAGCGGCAAAGTCTCTGCACAGAATCCTTAGGTCTCAGAAGTAAATCATATGTGCCATGTTGTTTCATTTAGTTTTAAAGAGCTAGCTGTTATACCGCCGGTTTTGCTTTCCTATAGTGTAAATGGTAGTTTTACAGATAGGAATGTTAGCAAAAAAACTGAAAAAGGACATAGCTGAAAAATCTCTGCACACAATGCTTAGTTCTCAGAAGTAAATCGTATGTGCCATGTTGTTTCATTTAGGTTTAAAGAGTTAGCTGCTATACCGCCGGTTATGCTTTCCTATAGTGTAAAGGCTAGTTTTACAGATAAGAATGTTAGCAAAAAAACTGAAAGAAAGGAGATAGCCGCGAAGTCTCTGCACTGAATCCTTAGGTCTCAGAAGTAAATCATATGTGCCACGTTGTTTCATTTAGTTTTAAAGAGGTAGCTGCTATACCGCCGGTTATGCTTTCCTATTGTGTAAATGCTAGTTTTACAGATAGGAATGTTAGCACAAAAACTGAAGAAAAGGAGATAGCTGAAAAATCTCTGCACACAATGCTTAGTTCTCAGAAGTAAATCATATGTTCCATGTTGTTTCATTTAGGTTTAAAGAGTTAGCTGCTATATAGCCGGTTAAGCTTTCCTATAGTGTAAATGGTAGTTTTACAGATAAGAATGTTAGCACAAAAACTGAAAGAAAGGAGATAGCCGCAAAATCTCTGCACAGAATTCTTAGGTCTCAGAAGTAAATCATATGTGCCATGTTGTTTCATTTAGTTTTAAAGAGTTAGCTGGTATACCGCCGGTTATGCTTTCCTATAGTGTAAATGCCAGTTTTACAGATAGGAATGTTAGCACAAAAACTGAACAAAAGGAGATAGCTGAAATATCTCTGCACACAATGCTTAGTTCTCAGAAGTAAATCGTATGTGCCATGTTGTTTCATTTAGGTTTAAAGAGTGAGCTGCTATATCGCCGGTTATGCTTTCCTATAGTGTAAATGCTAGTTTTACAGATAAGAATGTTAGCACAAAAACTGAAAGAAAGGAGATAGGCGCAAAATCTCTGCAAAGAATTCTTAGGTCTCAGAAGTAAATCATATGTGCCTTGTTGTTTCATTTAGTTTTAAAGAGTTAGCTGCTATACCGCCGGTTATGCTTTCCTATAGTGTAAATGCCAGTTTTACAGCTAGGAATGTTAGCACAAAAACTGAAGAAAGGGAGATAGCTGAAAATTCTCTGCACACAATGCTTAGTTCTCAGAAGTAAATCATATATGCCATGTTGTTTCATTTAGGTTTAAAGAGTTAGCTGCTATACCGCCGGTTATACTTTCCTATAGTGTAAATGCTAGTTTTACAGATAAGAATGTTAGCACAAAAACTGAAAGAAAGGAGACACCCGCAAAATCTCTGCACAGAATTCTTAGGTCTCAGAAGTAAATCATACTTGCCATGTTGTTTCATTTAGTTTTAAAGAGTTAGGTGCTATACCGCCGGGTATGATTTCCTATTGTGTAAATGCTAGTTTTACAGATAGGAATGTTAGCACAAAAACTGAAGAAAAGGAGATAGCTGAAAAATCTCTGCCCACAATGCTTAGTTCTCAGAAGTAAATAATATGTGCCATGTTGTTTCATTTAGGTTTAAAGAGTTAGCTGCTATCCCGCCGGTTTTGCTTTCCTATAGTGTAAAAGGTAGTTATACAGATAGGAATGTAAGCACAAAAACTGAAAAAAAGGAGATAGCTGAAAAATCTCTGCACACAATGCTTAGTTCTCAGAAGTAAATCATATGTGCCATGTTGTTTCATTTAGGTTTAAAGAGCTAGCTGCTATACCGCCGGTTATGCTTTCGTATAGTGTAAATGCTAGTTTTACACATAAGAATGTTAGCACAAAAATTGAAAGAAAGGAGATATCCGCAAAATCTCTGCACAGAATCCTTAGGTCTCAGAAGTCAATCACATGTGCCATGTTGTTTCATTTAGTTTTAAAGAGTTAGCTGTTATACCGCCGGTTATGCTTTCCTACAGTGTAAATGCTAGTTTTACAGATAGGAATGTTAGCACAAAAAATGAAGAAAAGGAGATAGCTGAAAAATCTCTGCACACAATGCTTAGTTCTCAGAAGTAAATAATATGTGCCATGTTGTTTCATTTAGTTTTAAAGAGCTAGCTGTTATACCGCCGGTTTTGCTTTCCTATAGTGTAAATGGTAGTTTTACAGATAGGAATGTTAGCAAAAAAACTGAAAAAGGACATAGCTGAAAAATCTCTGCACACAATGCTTAGTTCTCAGAAGTAAATCGTATGTGCCATGTTGTTTCATTTAGGTTTAAAGAGTTAGCTGCTATACCGCCGGTTATGCTTTCCTATAGTGTAAAGGCTAGTTTTACAGATAAGAATGTTAGCACAAAAACTGAAAGAAAGGAGATAGCCGCAAAGTCTCTGCACTGAATCCTTAGGTCTCAGAAGTAAATCATATGTGCCATGTTGTTTCATTTAGTTTTAAAGAGTTAGCTGTTATACCGCCGGTTATGCTTTCCTATTGTGTAAATGCTAGTTTTACAGATAGGAATGTTAGCACAAAAACTGAAGAAAAGGAGATAGCTGAAAAATCTCTGCACACAATGCTTAGTTCTCAGAAGTAAATCGTATGTGCCATGTTGTTTCATTTAGGTTTAAAGAGTGAGCTGCTATACCGCAGGTTATGCTTTCCTATAGTGTAAATGCTAGTTTTACAGATAAGAATGTTAGCACAAAAACTGAAAGAAAGCAGATAGGCGCAAAATCTCTGCAAAGAATTCTTAGGTCTCAGAGGTAAATCATATGTGCCTTGTTGTTTCATTTAGTTTTAAAGAGTTAGCTGCTATACCGCCGGTTATGCTTTCCAATAGTGTAAATGCCAGTTTTACAGCTAGGAATGTTAGCACAAAAACTGAAGAAAGGGAGATAGCTGAAAATTCTCTGCACACAATGCTTAGTTCTCAGAAGTAAATCATATATGCCATGTTGTTTCATTTAGGTTTAAAGAGTTAGCTGCTATACCGCCGGTTATGCTTTCCTATAGTGTAAATGCTAGTTTTACAGATAAGAATGTTAGCACAAAAACTGAAAGAAAGGAGACACCCGCAAAATCTCTGCACAGAATTCTTAGGTCTCAGAAGTAAATCCTACGTGCCATGTTGTTTCATTTAGGTTTAAAGAGTTAGCTGCTATACCGCCGGTTATGCTTTCCTATAGTGTAACTGCCAGTTTTACAGATAGGAATGTTAGCACAAATACTGAAGAAAAGGAGATAGCTGAAAAATCTCTGCACACAATGCTTAGTTCTCAGAAGTAAATCATATGTGCCATGTTGTTTCATTTAGGTTTAAAGAGTTAGCTGCTATACAGCCACTTATGCTTTCCTATAGTGTAAATGCTAGTTTTACAGATAAGAATGTTAGCACAAAAACTGAAAGAAAGGAGATAGCCGCAAAATCTCTGCACAGAATTCTTTGGTCTCAGAAGTAAATCATATGTGCCATGTTGTTTCATTTAATTTTAAAGACTGAGCTGCTATACCGCCGTTTATGCTTTCCTATAGTGTAAATGGTAGTTTTACAGTAGGAATGTTAGCAAAAATACTGAAAAAGGACATAGCTGAAAAATCTCTGCACACAATGCTTAGTTCTCAGAAGTAAATCGTATGTGCCATGTTGTTTCATTTAGGTTTAAAGAGTTTGCTGCTATACCACCGGTTATGCTTTCCTATAGTGTAAAGACTAGTTTTACAGATAAGAATTTTAGCACAAAAACTGAAAGAAAGGAGATAGCCGCAAAGTCTCTGCACAGAATTCTTAGGTCTCAGAAGTAAATCATATGTGCCATGTTGTTTCATTTAGTTTTAAAGAGTTAGCTGCTATACCGCCGGTTATTCTTTCCTATAGTGTAAATGGTAGTTTTACAGATAGGAATGTTAGCAAAAAACCTGAAAAAGGAGATAGCTGAAAAATCTCTGCACACAATGCTTAGTTCTCAGAAGTAAATCATATGTGCCATGTTGTTTCATTTAGGTTTAAAGAGTTAGCTGCTATACCGCCGGTTAAGCTTTCCTATAGTGTAAATGGTAGTTTTACAGATAAGAATGTTAGCACAAAAACTGAAAGAAAGGAGATAGCCGCAAAATCTCTGCACAGAATTCTTAGGTCTCAGAAGTAAATCATATGTGCCATGTTGTTTCATTTAGTTTTAAAGAGTTAGCTGGTATACCGCTGGTTATGCTTTCCTATAGTGTAAATGCCAGTTTTACAGATAGGAATGTTAGCACAAAAACTTCAGAAAAGGAGATAGCTGAAGTATCTCTGCACACAATGCTTAGTTCTCAGAAGTAAATCGTATGTGCCATGTTGTTTCATTTAGGTTTAAAGAGTGAGCTGCTATATCGCCGGTTATGCTTTCCTATAGTGTAAATGCTAGTTTTACAGATAAGAATGTTAGCACAAAAACTGAAAGAAAGGAGATAGCCGCAAAATCTCTGCACAGAACCCTAGTTCTCAGAAGTCAATCACATGTGCCATGTTGTTTAATTTAGTTTTAAAGAGTTAGCTGTTATACCGCCGGTTATGCTTTCCTATAGTGTAAATGCTAGTTTTACAGATAGGAATGTTAGCACAAAAAATGAAGAAAAGGAGATAGCTGAAAAATCTCTGCACACAATGCTTAGTTCTCAGAAGTAAATAATACGTGCCATGTTTTTTTATTTAGGTTTAAAGAGTTAGCTGCTATACCGCCGGTTATGCTTTCCTATAGTGTAAATGGTAGTTTTACAGATAGGAATGTTAGCACAAAAACTGAAGAAAAGGAGATAGCTGAAAAATCTCTGCACACAATGCTTAGTTCACAGAAGTAAATCATATGTGCCATGTTGTTTCATTTAGGTTTAAAGAGTTAGCTGCTATCCCGCCGGTTATGCTTTCCTATAGTGTAAATGCTAGTTTTACACATAAGAATGTTAGCACAAAAATTGAAAGAAAGGAGATAGCCGCAAAATCTCTGCACAGAATCCTTAGGTCTCAGAAGTAAATCACATGTGCCATGTTGTTTCATTTAGTTTTAAAGAGTTAGCTGTTATACCGCCAGTTATGCTTTCCTATAGTGTAAATGCTGGTTTTACAGATAGGAATGTTAGCACAAAAAATGAAGAAAAGGAGATAGCTGAAAAATCTCTGCACACAATGCTTAGTTCTCAGAAGTAAATCATATGTGTCATGTTGTTTCATTTAGGTTTAAAGAGTTAGCTGCTATACCGCCGGTTATGCTTTCCTATAGTGTAAATGGTAGTTTTACAGATAAGAATGTTAGCACAAAAACTGAAAGAAAGGAGATAGCCGCAAAATCTCTGCACAGAGTTCTTAGGTGTGATTAGTAAATCATATGTGCCATGTTGTTTCCTTTAGTTTTAAAGAGTTAGCTGGTATACCGCCGGTTATGCTTTCCTATAGTGTAAATGCCAGTTTTACAGATAAGAATGTTAGCACAAAAACTGAAAGAAAGGAGACACCCGCAAAATCTCTGCACAGAATTCTTAGGTCTCAGAAGTAAATCATACTTGCCATGTTGTTTCATTTAGTTTTAAAGAGTTAGGTGCTATACCGCCGGTTATGATTTCCTATTGTGTAAATGCTAGTTTTACAGATAGGAATGTTAGCACAAAAACTGAAGAAAAGGAGATAGCTGAAAAATCTCGGCACACAATGCTTAGTTCTCAGAAGTAAATAATATGTGCCATGTTGTTTCATTTAGATTTAAAGAGTTAGCTGCTATCCCGCCGGTTATGCTTTCCTATAGTGTAAAAGGTAGTTATACAGATAGGAATGTAAGCACAAAAACTGAAAAATAGGAGATAGCTGAAAAATCTCTGCACACAATGCTTAGTTCTCAGAAGTAAATCATATGTGCCATGTTGTTTCATTTAGGTTTAAAGAGCTAGCTGCTATACCGCCGGTTATGCTTTCGTATAGTGTAAATGCTAGTTTTACACATAAGAATGTTAGCACAAAAATTGAAAGAAAGGAGATATCCGCAAAATCTCTGCACAGAATCCTTAGGTCTCAGAAGTCAATCACATGTGCCATGTTGTTTCATTTAGTTTTAAAGAGTTAGCTGTTATACCGCCGGTTATGCTTTCCTATAGTGTAAATGCTAGTTTTACAGATAGGAATGTTAGCACAAAAAATGAAGAAAAGGAGATAGCTGAAAAATCTCTGCACACAATGCTTAGTTCTCAGAAGTAAATCATATGTGCCATGTTGTTTCATTTAGTTTTAAAGAGCTAGCTGTTATACCGCCGGTTTTGCTTTCCTATAGTGTAAATGGTAGTTTTACAGATAGGAATGTTAGCAAAAAAACTGAAAAAGGACATAGCTGAAAAATCTCTGCACACAATGCTTAGTTCTCAGAAGTAAATCGTATGTGCCATGTTGTTTCATTTAGGTTTAAAGAGTTAGCTGCTATACCGCCGGTTATGCTTTCCTATAGTGTAAAGGCTAGTTTTACAGATAAGAATGTTAGCACAAAAACTGAAAGAAAGGAGATAGCCGCAAGTCTCTGCACTGAATCCTTAGGTCTCAGAAGTAAATCATATGTGCCATGTTGTTTCATTTAGTTTTAAAGAGTTAGCTGGTATACCGCCGGTTATGCTTTCCTATAGTGTAAATGCCCGTTTTACAGATAGGAATGTTAGCACAAAAACTGAACAAAAGGAGATAGCTGAAATATCTCTGCACACAATGCTTAGTTCTCAGAAGTAAATCGTATGTGCCATGTTGTTTCATTTAGGTTTAAAGAGTGAGCTGCTATACCGCCGGTTATGCTTTCCTATAGTGTAAATACTAGTTTTACAGATAAGAATGTTAGCACAAAAACTGAAAGAAAGGAGATAGGCGCAAAATCTCTGCAAAGAATTCTTAGGTCTCAGAGGTAAATCATATGTGCCTTGTTGTTTCATTTAGTTTTAAAGAGTTAGCTGCTATACCGCCGGTTATGCTTTCCTATAGTGTAAATGCCAGTTTTACAGCTAGGAATGTTAGCACAAAAACTGAAGAAAGGGAGATAGCTGAAAATTCTCTGCACACAATGCTTAGTTCTCAGAAGGAAATCATATATGCCATGTTGTTTCATTTAGGTTTAAAGAGTTAGCTGCTATACCTCCGGTTATGCTTTCCTATAGTGTAAATGCTAGTTTTACAGATAAGAATGTTAGCACAAAAACTGAAAGAAAGGAGACACCCGCATAATCTCTGCACAGAATTCTTAGGTCTCAGAAGTAAATCCTACGTGCCATGTTGTTTCATTTAGTTTTAAAGAGTTAGGTGCTATAACGCCGGTTATGCTTTCCTATAGTGTAAATGGTAGTTTTACAGATAGGAATGTTAGCAAACAAACTGAAAAAGGATATAGCTGAAAATCTCTGCACACAATGCTTAGTTCTCAGAAGTAAATCGTATGTGCCATGTTGTTTCATTTAGGTTTAAAGAGTTAGCTGCTATACCGCCGGTTATGCTTTCGTATAGTGTAAAGGCTAGTTTTACAGATAAGAATGTTAGCACAAAAAATGAAGAAAAGGAGATAGCTGAAAAATCTCTGCACACAATGCTTACTTCTCAGAAGTAAATCATATGTGCTATGTTGTTTCATTTAGGTTTAAAGAGTGAGCTGCTATATCGCCGGTTATGCTTTCCTATAGTGTAAATGCTAGTTTTACAGATAAGAATGTTAGCACAAATACTGAAAGAAAGGAGATAGCCGCAAAATCTCTGCAAAGAATTCTTAGGTCTCAGAAGTAAATCATATGTGCCATGTTGTTTCATTTAGTTTTAAAGAGTTAGCTGCTATACCGCCGGTTATGCTTTCCTATAGTGTAAATGCTAGTTTTACAGCTAGGAATGTTAGCACAAAAACTGAAGAAAGGGAGATAGCTGAAAATTCTCTGCACACAATGCTTAGTTCTCAGAAGTAAATCATATATGCCATGTTGTTTCATTTAGGTTTAAAGAGTTAGCTGCTATACCGCCGGTTATGCTTTCCTATAGTGTAAATGCTAGTTTTACAGATAAGAATGTTAGCACAAAAACTGAAAGAAAGGAGACAGCCGCAAAATCTCTGCACAGAATTCTTAGGTCTCAGAAGTAAATCATATGTGCCATGTTGTTTCATTTAGGTTTAAAGAGTTAGCTGCTATACCACCGGTTATGCTTTCCTATTGTGTAAATGCTAGTTTTACAGATAGGAATGTTAGCACACAAACTGAAGAAAAGGAGATAGCTGAAAAATCTCTGCACACAATGCTTAGTTCTCAGAAGTAAATAATATGTGCCATGTTGTTTTATTTAGGTTTAAAGAATTAGCTGCTATACCGCCGGTTATGCTTTCCTATAGTGTAAATGCTAGTTTTACAGATAAGAATGTTAGCACAAAAACTGAAAGAAAGGAGATAGACGCAAAATATCTGCACAGAATTCTTAGGTCACAGAAGTAAATGATATGTGCCATGTTGTTTCATTTAGGTTTAAAGAGTTAGCTGCTATACCGCCGGTTATGCTTTCCTATAGTGTAAATGGTAGTTTTACAGATAGGAATGTTAGGAAAAAAACTGATAAAGGAGATAGCTGAAAAATCTCTGCACACAATGCTTAGTTCTCAGAAGTAAATCGTATGTGCCATGTTGTTTCATTTAGGTTTAAAGAGTGAGCTGCTATATCGCCGGTTATGCTTTCCTATAGTGTAAATGCTAGTTTTACAGATAAGAATGTTAGCACAAAAACTGAAAGAAAGGAGATAGCCGCAAAATCTCTGCAAAGAATGCTTAGGTCTCAGAAGTAAATCATATGTGCCTTGTTGTTTCATTTAGTTTTAAAGAGTTAGCTGCTATACCGCCGGTTAGGCTTTCCTATAGTGTAAATGCCAGTTTTACAGCTAGGAATGTTCGCACAAAAACTGAAGAAAGGGAGATAGCTGAAAATTCTCTGCACACAATGCTTAGTTCTCAGAAGTAAATCGTATGTGCCATGTTGTTTCATTTAGGTTTAAAGAGTTAGCTGCTATACCGCCGGTTATGCTTTCCTATAGTGTAAATGCTAGTTTTACAAATAAGAATGTTAGCACAAAAACTGACAGAAAGGAGACAGCCGCAAAATCTCTGCACAGAATTCTTAGGTCTCAGAAGTAAATCATATGTGCCATGTTGTTTCATTTAGGTTTAAAGAGTGAGCTGCTATACCGCCGGTTATGCTTTCCTATAGTGTAAATGGTAGTTTTACAGATAGGAATGTTAGCACAAAAACTGAGGGAAAGGAGATAGCCTCAAAATCTCTGCACACAATGCTTAGTTCTGAGAAGTAAATCATATGTGCCATGTTTTTTTATTTAGGTTTAAAGAGTTAGCTGCTATACCGCCGGTTATGCTTTCCTATAGTGTAAATGGTAGTTTTACAGATAGGAATGTTAGCACAAAAACTGAAGAAAAGGAGATAGCTGAAAAATCTCTGCACACAATGCTTAGTTCTCAGAGGTAAATCATATGTGCCATGTTGTTTCATTTAGGTTTAAGGAGTTAGCTGCTATCCCGCTTGTTATGCTTTCCTATAGTGTAAATGCTAGTTTTACACATAAGAATGTTAGCACAAAAATTGAAAGAAAGGAGATAGCCGCAAAATCTCTGCACAGAATCCTTAGGTCTCAGAAGTAAATCACATGTGCCATGTTGTTTCATTTAGTTTTAAAGAGTTAGCTGTTATACCGCCGGTTATGCTTTCCTATAGTGTAAATGCTAGTTTTACAGATAGGAATGTTAGCACAAAAACTGAAGAACAGGAGATAGCTGAAAAATCTCTGCACAAAATGCTTAGTTCTCAGAAGTAAATCGTATGTGCCATGTTGTTTTTTTAGGTTTAAAGAGTTAGCTGCTTTACCGCCGGTTATGCTTTCCTATAGTGTAAAGGCTAGTTTTACAGATAAGAATGTTAGCACAAAAACTGAAAGAAAGGAGATAGCCGCAAAGTCTCTGCACAGAATCCTTAGGTCTCAGAAGTAAATCATATGTGCCATGTTGTTTCATTTAGTTTTAAAGAGTTAGCCCCTATACCGCCGGTTATGCTTTCCTATAGTGTAAATGGTAGTTTTACAGATAGGAATGTTAGCAAAAATACTGAAAAAGGAGATAGCTGAAAAATCTCTGCACACAATGCTTAGTTCTCAGAAGTAAATCATATGTGCCATGTTGTTTCATTTAGTTTTAAAGAGTTAGCTGCAATACCGCCGGTTATGCTTTCCTATAGTGTAAATGCCAGTTTTACAGATAGGAATGTTAGCACAAAAACTGAACAAAAGGAGATAGCTGAAATATCTCTGCACACAATGCTTAGTTCTCAGAAGTAAATCATATATGCCATGTTGTTTCATTTAGGTTTAAAGAGTGAGCTGCTAAACCCCGGTTATGCTTTCCTATAGTGTAAATGCTAGTTTAACAGATAAGAATGTTAGCACAAAAACTGAAAGAAAGGAGATAGCCGCAAAATCTCTGCAAAGAATTCTTAGGTCTCAGAAGTAAATCATATGTGCCATGTTGTTTCATTTAGTTTTAAAGAGTTAGCTGCTATACCGCCGGTTATGCTTTACTATAGTGTAAATGCTAGTTTTACAGCTAGGAATGTGAGCACAAATACTGAAGAAAGGGAGATAGCTGAAAATTCTCTGCACACAATGCTTAGTTCTCAGAAGTAAATCATATATGCCATGTTGTTTCATTTAGGTTTAAAGAGTTAGCTCCTATACCGCCGGTTATGCTTTCCTATAGTGTAAATGGGAGTTTTACAGATAAGAATGTTAGCACAAAAACTGAAAGAAAGGAGATAGCCGCAAAATCTCTACACAGAGTTCTTAGGTCTGAGAAGTAAATCATATGTGCCATGTTGTTTCCTTTAGTTTTAAAGAGTTAGCTGGTATACCGCCGGTTATGCTTTCCTATAGTGTAAATGCCAGTTTTACAGATAGGAATGTTAGCGCAAAAACTGAAGAAAAGGAGATAGCTGAAAAATCTCTGTACACAATGCTTAGTTCTCACAAGTAAATCGTATGTGCCATGTTGTTTCATTTAGGTTTAAAGTGTTAGCTGCTATACCGCCGGTTATGATTTCCTATAGTGTAAATGGTAGTTTTACAGATAAGAATGTTAGCAAAAAAAATTAAAGAAATGAGATAGCGGCAAAGTCTCTGCACAGAATCCTTAGGTCTCACAAGTAAATCATATGTGCCATGTTGTTTCATTTAGTTTTAAAGAGCTAGCTGTTATACCGCCGGTTTTGCTTTCCTATAGTGTAAATGGTAGTTTTACAGATAGGAATGTTAGCAAAAAAACTGAAAAAGGACATAGCTGAAAAATCTCTGCACACAATGCTTAGTTCTCAGAAGTAAATCGTATGTGCCATGTTGTTTCATTTAGGTTTAAAGAGTTAGCTGCTATACCGCCGGTTATGCTTTCCTATAGTGTAAAGGCTAGTTTTACAGATAAGAATGTTAGCAAAAAAACTGAAAGAAAGGAGATAGCCGCGAAGTCTCTGCACTGAATCCTTAGGTCTCAGAAGTAAATCATATGTGCCACGTTGTTTCATTTAGTTTTAAAGAGGTAGCTGCTATACCGCCGGTTATGCTTTCCTATTGTGTAAATGCTAGTTTTACAGATAGGAATGTTAGCACAAAAACTGAAGAAAAGGAGATAGCTGAAAAATCTCTGCACACAATGCTTAGTTCTCAGAAGTAAATCATATGTTCCATGTTGTTTCATTTAGGTTTAAAGAGTTAGCTGCTATATAGCCGGTTAAGCTTTCCTATAGTGTAAATGGTAGTTTTACAGATAAGAATGTTAGCACAAAAACTGAAAGAAAGGAGATAGCCGCAAAATCTCTGCACAGAATTCTTAGGTCTCAGAAGTAAATCATATGTGCCATGTTGTTTCATTTAGTTTTAAAGAGTTAGCTGGTATACCGCCGGTTATGCTTTCCTATAGTGTAAATGCCAGTTTTACAGATAGGAATGTTAGCACAAAAACTGAACAAAAGGAGATAGCTGAAATATCTCTGCACACAATGCTTAGTTCTCAGAAGTAAATCGTATGTGCCATGTTGTTTCATTTAGGTTTAAAGAGTTAGCTGCTATACCGCCGGTTATGCTTTCGTATAGTGTAAAGGCTAGTTTTACAGATAAGAATGTTAGCACAAAAAATGAAGAAAAGGAGATAGCTGAAAAATCTCTGCACACAATGCTTACTTCTCAGAAGTAAATCATATGTGCTATGTTGTTTCATTTAGGTTTAAAGAGTGAGCTGCTATATCGCCGGTTATGCTTTCCTATAGTGTAAATGCTAGTTTTACAGATAAGAATGTTAGCACAAATACTGAAAGAAAGGAAATAGCCGCAAAATCTCTGCAAAGAATTCTTAGGTCTCAGAAGTAAATCATATGTGCCATGTTGTTTCATTTAGTTTTAAAGAGTTAGCTGCTATACCGCCGGTTATGCTTTCCTATAGTGTAAATGCTAGTTTTACAGCTAGGAATGTTAGCACAAAAACTGAAGAAAGGGAGATAGCTGAAAATTCTCTGCACACAATGCTTAGTTCTCAGAAGTAAATCATATATGCCATGTTGTTTCATTTAGGTTTAAAGAGTTAGCTGCTATACCGCCGGTTATGCTTTCCTATAGTGTAAATGCTAGTTTTACAGATAAGAATGTTAGCACAAAAACTGAAAGAAAGGAGACAGCCGCAAAATCTCTGCACAGAATTCTTAGGTCTCAGAAGTAAATCATATGTGCCATGTTGTTTCATTTAGGTTTAAAGAGTTAGCTGCTATACCACCGGTTATGCTTTCCTATTGTGTAAATGCTAGTTTTACAGATAGGAATGTTAGCACACAAACTGAAGAAAAGGAGATAGCTGAAAAATCTCTGCACACAATGCTTCGTTCTCAGAAGTAAATCATATGTGCCATGTTGTTTCATTTAGGTTTAAAGAGCTAGCTGCTATACCGCCGGTCATGCTTTCCTATAGTGTAAATGCTAGTTTTACAGATAAGAATGTTAGCACAAAAACTGAAAGAAAGGAGACAGCCGCAAAATCTCTGCACAGAGTTCTTAGGTCTGAGAAGTAAATCATATGTGCCATGTTGTTTCATTTAGTTTTAAAGAGTTAGCTGGTATATCGCCGGTTATGCTTTCCTATAGTGTAAATGCCAGTTTTAGTAATAGGAATGTTAGCACAAAAACTGAAGAAAAGGAGATAGCTGAAAAATCTCTGCACACAATGCTTAGTTCTCAGAAGTAAATCGTATGTGCCATGTTGTTTCATTTAGGTTTAAAGAGTTAGCTGCTATACCGCCGGTTATGATTTCCTATAGTGTAAATGGTAGTTTTACAGATAAGAATGTTAGCAAAAAAAATTAAAGAAAGGAGATAGCCACAAAGTCTCTGCACAGAATCCTTAGTTCTCAGAAGTAAATCATATGTGCCATATTGTTTCATTTAGGTTTAAAGAGTTAGCTGCTATACCGCCAGTTATGCTTTCCTATAGCGTAAATGGTAGTTTTACAGATAGGAATGTTAGCAACAAAACTGAAAAAGGAGATAGCTGAAAAATCTCTGCACACAATGCTTAGTTCTCAGAAGTAAATCATATGTGACATGTTGTTTCATTTAGGTTTAAAGAGTTAGCTGCTATACCGCCGGTTATGCTTTCCTATAGTGTAAATGGTAGTTTTACAGATAGGAAAGTTAGCACAAAAACTGAAGAAAAGGAGATAGCTGAAAATCTCTGCACACAATGCTCAGTTCTCAGAAGTAAATCATATGTCCCATGTTGTTTCATTTAGGTTTAAAGAGTTAGCTGCTATATCGCCGGTTAAGCTTTCCTATAGTGTAAATGGTAGTTTTACAGATAAGAATGTTAGCACAAAAACTGAAGGAAAGAAGATAGCCGCAAAATCTCTGCACAGAATTCTTAGGTCTCAGAAGTAAATCATATGTGCCATGTTGTTTCATTTAGTTTTAAAGAGTTAGCTGGTATACCACCGGTTATGCTTTCCTATACTGTAAATGCCAGTTTTACAGATAGGAATGTTAGCACAAAAACTGAACAAAAGGAGATAGCTGAAATATCTCTGTACACAATGCTTAGTTCTCAGAAGTAAATCGTATGTGTCATGTTGTTTCATTTAGGTTTAAAGAGTGAGCTGCTATATCTAAGGTTATGCTTTCCTATAGTGTAAATGATAGTTTTACAGATAAGAATGTTAGCACAAAAACTGAAAGAAAGGAGATAGCCGCAAAATCTCTGCAAAGAATTCTTAGGTCTCAGAAGTAAATCATATGTGCCATGTTGTTTCATTTAGTTTTAAAGAGTTAGCTGCTATACCGCCGGTTATGTTTTCCTATAGTGTAAATGCTAGTTTTACAGCTAGGAATGTTAGCACAAAACCTGAAGAAAGGGAGATAGCTGAAAATTCTCTGCACACAATGCTTAGTTCTCAGAAGTAAATCATATATGCCATGTTGTTTCATTTAGGTTTAAAGAGTTAGCTGCTATACCGCCGGTTATGCTTTCCTATACTGTAAATGCTAGTTTTACAGATAAGAATGTTAGCACAAAAACTGAAAGAAAGGAGACAGCCGCAAAATCTCTGCACAGAATTCTTAGGTCTCAGAAGTAAATCATATGTGCCATGTTGTTTCATTTAGTTTTAAAGAGTTAGCTGCTATACCGCTGGTTATGCTTTCCTATAGGGTAAATGGTAGTTTTACAGATAGGAATGTTAGCACAAAAACTGAAGGAAAGGAGATAGCCGCAAAATCTCTGCACACAATGCTTAGTTCTGAGAAGTAAATCATATGTGCATGTAGTTTCATTTAGGTTTAAAGAGTTAGCTGCTATCCCCTTAGTTATGCTTTAGTATATAGGAAATACTAGTATAAAGATTTGAATGTTAGCACAAAATCTGAAGTAAAGGAGATAGCTGCAAAATCTCTGCACACAATGCTTAGTTCTCAGAAGTAAATCATATGTGCCATATTGTTTCATTTAGGTTTAAAGAGTTAGCTGCTATACCGCCGGTTATGCTTTCCTATAGTGTAAATGCCAGTTTTACAGATAAGAATGTTAGCAAAAAAACTGAAGGAAAGAAGAAAGTCGCAAAATCTCTGCACAGAATTCTTAGGTCTCAGAAGTAAATCATATGTGCCATGTTGTTTCATTTAGTTTTAAAGAGTTAGCTGCTATAAAACCGGTTATGCTTCCCTATTGTTTAAATGCTAGTTTTACAGATAGGAATGTTAGCACAAAAACTGAAGAAAAGGAGATAGCTGAAAAATCTCTGCACACAATGCTTAGTTCTCAGAAGTAAATAATATGTGCCATGTTGTTTCATTTAGGTTTAAAGTTAGCTGCTATCCCGTCGGTTATGCTTTCCTATACTGTAAATGCTAGTTTTACACATGAGAATGTTAGGACAAAAACTAATAGAAAGGAGATAGCCGCAAAATCTCTGCACAGAATTCTAAGGTCTCAGAAGTAAATCATATGTGCCATGTTGTTTCATTTAGTTTTAAAGAGTTACCTGCTATACCGCCGGTTATGCTTTCCTATAGTGTAAATGCTAGTTTTACAGATAGGAATGTTAGCACAAAAACTGAAGAAAGGGAAATAGCTGCAAATTCTCTGCACACAATGCTTCGTTCTCAGAAGTAAATCATATGTGCCATGTTATTTCATTTAGGTTTAAAGAGTTAAATGCTATACCGCCGGTTATGCTTTCCTATAGTGTAAATGCTTGTTTTACAAATAAGAATGTTAGCACAAAAACTGAAAGAAAGGAGACAGCCGCAAAATCTCTGCACAGAATTCTTAGGCCTCAGAAGTAAATCATATGTGCCATGTTGTTTCATTTAGGTTTAAAGAGTTAGCAGCTATACCGCCGGTTATGCTTTCCTATAGGGTAAATGGTAGTTTTACAGATAGGAATGTTAGCACAAAAACTGAAGGAAAGGAGATAGCCGCAAAATCTCTGCACACAATGCTTAGTTCTGAGAAGTAAATTATATATGCCTGTAGTTTCATTTAGGTTTAAAGAGTTAGCTGCTATCCCCTTAGTTATGCTTTAGTATATAGTAAATACTAGTATAAAGATATGAATGTTAGCACAAAATCTGAAGTAAAGGAGATAGCTGCAAAATCTCTGCACACAATGCTTAGTTCTCAGAAGTAAATCATATGTGCCATATTGTTTCATTTAGGTTTAAAGAGTTAGCTGCTATACCGCCAGTTATGCTTTCCTATAGCGTAAATGGTAGTTTTACAGATAGGAATGTTAGCAACAAAACTGAAAAAGGAGATAGCTGAAAAATCTCTGCACACAATGCTTAGTTCTCAGAAGTAAATCATATGTGACATGTTGTTTCATTTAGGTTTAAAGAGTTAGCTGCTATACCGCCGGTTATGCTTTCCTATAGTGTAAATGGTAGTTTTACAGATAGGAATGTTAGCACAAAAACTGAAGAAAAGGAGATAGCTGAAAATCTCTGCACACAATGCTCAGTTCTCAGAAGTAAATCATATGTCCCATGTTGTTTCATTTAGGTTTAAAGAGTTAGCTGCTATATCGCCGGTTAAGCTTTCCTATAGTGTAAATGGTAGTTTTACAGATAAGAATGTTAGCACAAAAACTGAAGGAAAGAAGATAGCCGCAAAATCTCTGCACAGAATTCTTAGGTCTCAGAAGTAAATCATATGTGCCATGTTGTTTCATTTAGTTTTAAAGAGTTAGCTGGTATACCACCGGTTATGCTTTCCTATACTGTAAATGCCAGTTTTACAGATAGGAATGTTAGCACAAAAACTGAACAAAAGGAGATAGCTGAAATATCTCTGTACACAATGCTTAGTTCTCAGAAGTAAATCGTATGTGTCATGTTGTTTCATTTAGTTTTAAAGAGTTAGCTGCTATACCGCCGGTTATGCTTTCCTATTGTGTAAAAGCTAGTTTTACAGATAGGAATGTTAGCACAAAACCTGAAGAAAAGGAGATAGCTGAAAAATCTCGGCACACAATGCTTAGTTCTCAGAAGTAAATAATATGTGCCATGTTGTTTCATTTAGGTTTAAAGAGTTAGCTGCTATCCGCCGGTTATGCTTTCCTATAGTGTAAATGGTAGTTATACAGATAGGAATGTTAGCACAAAAAATGAAGAAAAGGAGATAGCTGAAAAATCTCTGCACACAATGCTTAGTTCTCAGAAGTAAATAATATGTGCCATGTTTTTTTATTTAGGTTTAAAGAGTTAGCTGCTATACCGCCGGTTATGCTTTCCTATAGTGTAAATGGTAGTTTTACAGATAGGAATGCTAGCACAAAAACTGAAGAAAAGGTGATAGCTGAAAAATCTCTGCACACAATGCTTAGTTCTCAGAAGTAAATCAAATGTGCCATGTTGTTTCATTTAGGTTTAAAGAGCTAGCTGCTATACCGCCGGTTATGCTTTCCTATAGTGTAAATGCTAGTTTTACACATAAGAATGTTAGCACAAAAACAGAAAGAAAGGAGATAGCCGCAAAATCTCTGCACAGAATTCTAAGGTCTCAGAAGTAAATCATATGTGCCATGTTGTTTCATTTAGTTTTAAAGAGTTAGCTGCTATACCGCCGGTTATGCTTTCCTATAGTGTAAATGCTAGTTTTACAGATAGGAATGTTAGCACAAAAACTGAAGAAAGGGAGATAGCTGCAAATTCTCTGCACACAATGCTTAGTTCTCAGAAGTAAATCATATATGCCATGTTGTTTCATTTAGGTTTAAAGAGTTAGATGCTATACCGCCGGTTATGCTTTCCTATAGTGTAAATGCTAGTTTTACAAATAAGAATGTTAGCACAAAAACTGAAAGAAAGGAGACAGCTGCAAAATCTCTGCACAGAATTCTTAGGTCTCAGAAGTAAATCATATGTGCCATGTTGTTTCATTTAGGTTTAAAGAGTTAGCTGATATACCGCTGGTTATGCTTTCCTATAGGGTAAATGGTAGTTTTACAGATAGGAATGTTAGCACAAAAACTGAAGGAAAGGAGATAGCCGCAAAATCTCTGCACACAATGCTTAGTTCTGAGAAGTAAATCATATGTGCATGTAGTTTCATTTAGGTTTAAAGAGTTAGCTGCTATCCCCTTAGTTATGCTTTAGTATATAGGAAATACTAGTATAAAGATATGAATGTTAGCAGAAAATCTGAAGTAAAGGAGATAGCTGCAAAATCTCTGCACACAATGCTTAGTTCTCAGAAGTAAATCATATGTGCCATATTGTTTCATTTAGGTTTAAAGAGTTAGCTGCTCTACCGCCGGTTATGCTTTCCTCCAGTGTAAATGGTAGTTTTACAGATAAGAATGTTAGCACAAAAACTGAAAGAAAGGAGATAGCCGCAAAATCTCTGCACAGAGTTCTTAGGTCTGAGAAGTAAATCATATGTGCCATGTTGTTTCCTTTAGGTTTAAAAGGTTAGCTGGTATACCGCCGGTTATGCTTTCCCATAGTGTAAATGCCAGTTTTACAGATAGGAATGTTAGCACAAAAACTGAAGAAAAGTAGATAGCTGAAAAATCTCTGCACACAATGCTTAGTTCTCAGAAGTAAATCGTATGTGCCATGTTGTTTCATTTAGGTTTAAAGAGTTAGCTGCTATACCGCCGGTTATGATTTCCTATAGTGTAAATGCTAGTTTTACAGATAAGAATGTTAGCAAAAAAAATTAAAGAGAGGAGATAGCCGTAAAGTCTCTGCACAGAATCCTTAGGTCTCAGAAGTAAATCATATGTGCCATGTTGTTTCATTTAGTTTTAAAGAGTTAGCTACTATACCACCGGTTGTGCTTTCCTATAGTGTAAATGGTAGTTTTACAGTAGGAATGTTAGCAAAAAAACTGAAAAAGACATAGCTGAAAAATCTCTGCACACAATGCTTAGTTCTCAGAAGTAAATCATATGTGCCATGTTGTTTCATTTAGGTTTAAACAGTTAGCTGCTATACACCGGTTATGCTTTCCTATAGTGTAAATGCTAGTTTTACAGATAAGAATGTTAGCACAAAAACTGAAAGAAAGGAGATAGCCGCAAAATCTCTGCACACAATGCTTAGTTCTCAGAAGTAAATCATATGTGCCATGTTGTTTCATTTAGTTTTAAAGAGCTAGCTGCTATACCGCCGATTATGCTTTCCTATACTGTAAATGCTAGTTTTACACATAAGAATGTTAGCACAAAAATTGAAAGAAAGGAGATAGCCGCAAAATCTCTGCACAGAATCCTTAGGTCTCAGAAGTAAATCACATGTGCCATGTTGTTTCATTTAGTTTTAAAGAGTTAGCTGTTATACCGCCGGTTATGCTTTCCTATAGTGTAAATGCTAGTTTTACAGATAGGAATCTTAGCACAAAAAATGAAGAAAAGGACATAGCTGAAAAATCTCTGCACACAATGCTTAGTTCTCAGAAGTAAATAATATGTGCCATGTTTTTTTATTTAGGTTTAAAGAGTTAGCTGCTATACCGCCGGTTATGCTTTCCTATAGTGTAAATGGTAGTTTTACAGATAGGAATGTTAGCACAAAAACGGAAGAAAAGGAGACAGCTGAAAAATCTCTGCACACAATGCTTAGTTCTCAGAAGTAAATCATATGTGCCATGTTGTTTCATTTAGGTTTAAAGCGTTAGCTATTATACCGCCGGTTATGCTTTCCTATAGTGTAAATGGTAGTTTTACTGAAAAGAATGTTAGCACAAAAACTGAAAGAAAGGTGATAGCCCCAAAATCTCTGCACAGAGTTCTTAGGTCTGAGAAGTAAATCATATGTGCCATGTTGTTTCCTTTAGTTTTAAAGAGTTAGCTGGTATACCGCCGGTTATGCTTTCCTATAGTGTAAATGCCAGTTTTAGAGATAGGAATGTTAGCACAAAAACTGAAGAAAAGGAGATAGCTGAAAAATCTCTGCACACAATGCTTAGTTCTCAGAAGTAAATCGTATGTGCCATGTTGTTTCATTTAGGTTTAAAGAGTTAGCTGCTATACCGCCGGTTATGATTTCCTATAGTGTAAATGGTAGTTTTACAGATAAGAATGTTAGCAAAAAAAATTAAAGAAAGGAGATAGCCGCAAAGTCTCTGCACAGAATCCTTAGGTCTCAGAAGTAAATCATACGTGCCATGTTGTTTCATTTAGTTTTAAAGAGTTAGCTGCTATACCGCCGGTTATGCTTTCCTATAGTGTAAATGGTAGTTTTACAGATAGGAATGTTAGCAAAAAAAACTGAAAAAGGACATAGCTGAAAAATCTCTGCACACAATGCTTAGTTCTCAGAAGTAAATCATATGTGCCATGTTGTCTCATTTAGGTTTAAAGAGTTAGCTGCTATACCACTGGTTATGCTTTCCTATAGTGTAAATGCTAGTTTTACAGATAACAATGTTAGCACAAAAACTGAAAGAAAGGAGATAGCCGCAAAATCTCTGCACAGAATTCTTAGGTCTCAGAAGTAAATCATATGTGCCATGTTGTTTCATTTAGTTTTAAAGAGTTAGCTGCTATACCACCGGTTATGCTTTCCTATAGTGTAAATGGTAGTTTTACAGATAGGAATGTTAGCACAAAAACTGAAGAAAAGGAGATAGCTGAAAAATCTCTGCACACAATGCTTAGTTCTCAGAAATAAAGCATATGTGCCATGTTGTTTCATTTAGGTTTAAAGAGCTAGCTGCTATACCGCCGGTTATGCTTTCCTATAGTGTAAATGCTAGTTTTACACATGAGAATGTTAGCACAAAAACTAATAGAAAGGAGATAGCCGCAAAATCTCTGCACAGAATTCTAAGGTCTCAGAAGTAAATCATATGTGCCATGTTGTTTCATTTAGTTTTAAAGAGTTACCTGCTATACCGCCGGTTTTGCTTTCCTATAGTGTAAATGCTAGTTTTACAGATAGGAATGTTAGCACAAAAACTGAAGAAAGGGAGATAGCTGCAAATTCTCTGCACACAATGCTTAGTTCTCAGAAGTAAATCATATGTGCCATGTTGTTTCATTTAGGTTTAAAGAGTTAGATGCTATATCGCCGGTTATGCTTTCCTATAGTGTAAATGCTTGTTTTACAAATAAGAATGTTAGCACAAAAACTGAAAGAAAGGAGACAGCCGCAAAATCTCTGCACAGAATTCTTAGGTCTCAGAAGTAAATCATATGTGCCATGTTGTTTCATTTAGGTTTAAAGAGTTAGCAGCTATACTGCCGGTTATGCTTTCCTATAGGGTAAATGGTAGTTTTACAGATAGGAATGTTAGCACAAAAACTGAAGGAAAGGAGATAGCCGCAAAATCTCTGCACAGAATGCTTAGTTCTGAGAAGTAAATCATATGTGCCTGTAGTTTCATTTAGGTTTAAAGAGTTAGCTGCTATCCCCTTAGTTATGCTTTAGTATATAGTAAATACTAGTATAAAGATATGAATGTTAGCACAAAATCTGAAGTAAAGGAGATAGCTGCAAAATCTCTGCACACAATGCTTAGTTCTCAGAAGTAAATCATATGTGCCATATTGTTTCATTTAGGTTTAAAGAGTTAGCTGCTATACCGCCGGTTATGCTTTCCTATAGTGTAAATGGTAGTTTTACAGATAGGAATGTTAGCAACAAAACTGAAAAAGGAGATAGCTGAAAAATCTCTGCACACAATGCTTAGTTCTCAGAAGTAAATCATATGTGACATGTTGTTTCATTTAGGTTTAAAGAGTTAGCTGCTATACCGCCGGTTATGCTTTCCTGTAGTGTAAATGGTAGTTTTACAGATAGGAATGTTAGCACAAAAACTGAAGAAAAGGAGATAGCTGAAAATCTCTGCACAAAATGCTCAGTTCTCAGAAGTAAATCATATGTCCCATGTTGTTTCATTTAGGTTTAAAGAGTTAGCTGCTATACCGCCGGTTAAGCTTTCCTATAGTGTAAATGGTAGTTTTACAGATAAGAATGTTAGCACAAAAACTGAAGGAAAGAAGATAGCCGCAAAATCTCTGCACAGAATTCTTAGGTCTCAGAAGTAAATCATATGTGCCATGTTGTTTCATTTAGTTTTAAAGAGTTAGCTGGTATACCACCGGTTATGCTTTCCTATACTGTAAATGCCAGTTTTACAGATAGGAATGTTAGCACAAAAACTGAACAAAAGGAGATAGCTGAAATATCTCTGTACACAATGCTTAGTTCTCAGAAGTAAATCGTATGCGTCATGTTGTTTCATTTAGGTTTAAAGAGTGAGCTGCTATATCTAAGGTTATGCTTTCCTATAGTGTAAATGATAGTTTTACAGATAAGAATGTTAGCACAAAAACTGAAAGAAAGGAGATAGCCGCAAAATCTCTACAAAGAATTCTTAGGTCTCAGAAGTAAATCATATGTGCCATGTTGTTTCATTTAGTTTTAAAGAGTTAGCTGCTATACCGCCGGTTATGCTTTCCTATTGTTTAAATGCTAGTTTTACAGATAGGAATGTTAGCACAAAAACTGAAGAAAAGGAGATAGCTGAAAAATCTCTGCACACAATGCTTAGTTCTCAGAAGTAAATTATATGTGCCATGTTGTTTCATTTAGTTTTAAAGAGGTAGCTGGTATACCACCGGTTATGCTTTCCTATACTGTAAATGCCAGTTTTACAGATAGGAATGTTAGCACAAAAACTGAACAAAAGGAGATAGCTGAAATATCTCTGTACACAATGCTTAGTTCTCAGAAGTAAATCGTATGTGTCATGTTGTTTCATTTAGGTTTAAAGAGTGAGCTGCTATATCTAAGGTTATGCTTTCCTATACTGTAAATGCTAGTTTTACACATAAGAATGTTAGCACAAAAATTGAAAGAAAGGAGATAGCCGCAAAATCTCTGCACAGAATCCTTAGGTCTCAGAAGTAAATCACATGTGCCATGTTGTTTCATTTAGTTTTAAAGAGTTAGCTGTTATACCGCCGGTTATGCTTTCCTATAGTGTAAATGCTAGTTTTACAGATAGGAATGTTAGCACAAAAAATGAAGAAAAGGAGATAGCTGAAAAATCTCTGCACACAATGCTTAGTTCTCAGAAGTAAATAATATGTGCCATGTTTTTTTATTTAGGTTTAAACAGTTAGCTGCTATACCGCCGGTTATGCTTTCCTATAGTGTAAATGGTAGTTTTACAGATAGGAATGTTAGCACAAAAACTGAAGAAAAGGAGATAGCTGAAAAATCCCTGCACACAATGCTTAGTTCTCAGAAGTAAATCATATGTGCCATGTTGTTTCATTTAGGTTTAAAGAGCTAGCTGCTATACCGCCGGTTATGCTTTCCTATAGTGTAAATGCTAGTTTTACACGTAAGAATGTTAGCACAAAAACAGAAAGAAAGGAGATAGCCGCAAAATCTCTGCACAGAATTCTAAGGTCTCAGAAGTAAATCATATGTGCCATGTTGTTTCATTTAGTTTTAAAGAGTTAGCTGCTATACCGCCGGTTATGCTTTCCTATAGTGTAAATGCTAGTTTTACAGATAGGAATGTTAGCACAAAAACTGAAGAAAGGGAGATAGCTGCAAATTCTCTGCACACAATGCTTAGTTCTCAGAAGTAAATCATATATGCCATGTTGTTTCATTTAGGTTTAAAGAGTTAGATGCTATACCGCCGGTTATGCTTTCCTATAGGGTAAATGGTAGTTTTACAGATAGGAATGTTAGCACAAAAACTGAAGGAAAGGAGATAGCCGCAAAATCTCTGCACACAATGCTTAGTTCTGAGAAGTAAATCATATGTGCATGTAGTTTCATTTAGGTTTAAAGAGTTAGCTGCTATCCCCTTAGTTATGCTTTAGTATATAGGAAATACTAGTATAAAGATATGAATGTTAGCACAAAATCTGAAGTAAAGGAGATAGCTGCAAAATCTCTGCACACAATGCTTAGTTCTCAGAAGTAAATCATATGTGCCATATTGTTTCATTTAGGTTTAAAGAGTTAGCTGCTATACCGCCGGTTATGCTTTCCTATAGTGTAAATGCAAGTTTTACAGATAAGAATGTTAGCACAAAAACTGAAAGAAAGAAGAAAGTCGCAAAATCTCTGCACAGAATTCTTAGGTCTCAGAAGTAAATCATATGTGCCATGTTGTTTCATTTAGTTTTAAAGAGTTAGCTGCTATACCGCCGGTTATGCTTTCCTACAGTGTAAATGCTAGTTTTACAGCTAGGAATGTTAGCACAAAAACTGAAGAAAGGGAGATAGCTGAAAATTCTCTGCACACAATGCTTAGTTCTCAGAAGTAAATCATATATGCCATCTTGTTTCATTTAGGTTTAAAGAGTTAGCTGCTATACCGCCGGTTATGCTTTCCTATAGTGTAAATGCTAGTTTTACAGATAAGAATGTTAGCACAAAAACTGAAAGAAAGGAGATAGCCGCAAAATCTCTGCACAGAATTCTTAGGTCTCAGAAGTAAATCATATGTGCCATGTTGTTTCATTTAGTTTTAAAGAGATAGCTGCTATACCGCCGGTTATGCTTTCCTATTGTTTAAATGCTAGTTTTACAGATAGGAATGTTAGCACAAAAACTGAAGAAAAGGAGATAGCTGAAAAATCTCTGCACACAATGCTTAGTTCTCAGAAGTAAATAATATGTGCAATGTTGTTTCATTTAGGTTTAAAGTTAGCTGCTATCCCATCGGTTATGCTTTTCTATAGTGTAAATGGGAGTTATACAGATAGGAATGTAAGCACAAAAACTGAAGAAAAGGAGATAGCTGAAAAATCTCTGCACACAATGCTTAGTTCTCAGAAGTAAATCATATGTGCCATGTCTTTTCATTTAGGTTTAAAGAGCTAGCTGCTATACCGCCGATTATGCTTTCCTATACTGTAAATGCTAGTTTTACACATAAGAATGTTAGCACAAAAATTGAAAGAAAGGAGATAGCCGCAAAATCTCTGCACAGAATCCTTAGGTCTCAGAAGTAAATCACATGTGCCATGTTGTTTCATTTAGTTTTAAAGAGTTAGCTGTTATACCGCCGGTTATGCTTTCCTATAGTGTAAATGCTAGTTTTACAGATAGGAATGTTAGCACAAAAAATGAAGAAAAGGAGATAGCTGAAAAATCTCTGCACACAATGCTTAGTTCTCAGAAGTAAATAATATGTGCCATGTTTTTTTATTTAGGTTTAAAGAGTTAGCTGCTATACCGCCGGTTATGCTTTCCTATAGTGTAAATGGTAGTTTTACAGAGAGGAATGTTAGCACAAAAACTGAAGAAAAGGAGATAGCTGAAAAATCTCTGCACACAATGCTTAGTTCTCAGAAGTAAATCATATGTGCCATGTTGTTTCATTTAGGTTTAAAGAGCTAGCTGCTATACCGCCGGTTATGCTTTCCTATAGTGTAAATGCTAGTTTTACACATAAGAATGTTAGCACAAAAACAGAAAGAAAGGAGATAGCCGCAAAATCTCTGCACAGAATTCTAAGGTCTCAGAAGTAAATCATATGTGCCATGTTGTTTCATTTAGTTTTAAAGAGTTAGCTGCTATATCGCCGGTTATGCTTTCCTATAGTGTAAATGCTAGTTTTACAGATAGGAATGTTAGCACAAAAACTGAAGAAAGGGAGATAGCTGCAAATTCTCTGCACACAATGCTTAGTTCTCAGAAGTAAATCATATATGCCATGTTGTTTCATTTAGGTTTAAAGAGTTAGATGCTATACCGCCGGTTATGCTTTCCTATAGTGTAAATGCTAGTTTTACAAATAAGAATGTTAGCACAAAAACTGAAAGAAAGGAGACAGCTGCAAAATCTCTGCACAGAATTCTTAGGTCTCAGAAGTAAATCATATGTGCCATGTTGTTTCATTTAGGTTTAAAGAGTTAGCTGCTATACCGCTGGTTATGCTTTCCTATAGGGTAAATGGTAGTTTTACAGATAGGAATGTTAGCACAAAAACTGAAGGAAAGGAGATAGCCGCAAAATCTCTGCACACAATGCTTAGTTCTGAGAAGTAAATCATATGTGCATGTAGTTTCATTTAGGTTTAAAGAGTTAGCTGCTATCCCCTTAGTTATGCTTTAGTATATAGGAAATACTAGTATAAAGATATGAATGTTAGCACAAAATCTGAAGTAAAGGAGATAGCTGCAAAATCTCTGCACACAATGCTTAGTTCTCAGAAGTAAATCATATGTGCCATGTTGTTTCATTTAGGTTTAAAGAGCTAGCTGCTATACCGCCGGTTATGCTTTCCTATAGTGTAAATGCTAGTTTTACAGATAAGAATGTTAGCACAAAAACTGAAAGAAAGGAGACAGCCCCAAAATCTCTGCACAGAATTCTTAGGTCTCAGAAGTAAATCATAGGTGCCATGTTGTTTTATTTAGGTTTAAAGAGTTAGCTGCTATACCGCCGGTTATGCTTTCCTATAGTGTAAATGGTAGTTTTACAGATAGGAACGTTAGCACAAAAACTGTAGGAAAGGAGATAGCCGCAAAATCTCTGCACACAATGCTTAGTTCTGAGAAGTAAATCATATGTGCATGTAGTTTCATTTAGGTTTAAAGAGTTAGCTGCTATCCCCTTAGTTATGCTTTCATATATAGTAAATACGTGAATAAAGATATGAATGTTAGCACAAAATCTGAAGTAAATGAGATAGCTGCAAAATCTCTGCACACAATGCTTAGTTCTCAGAAGGAAATCATATGTGCCATATTGTTTCATTTAGGTTTAAAGAGTTATCTGTTATACCACCGGTTATGCTTTCCTATAGTGTAAATAGTAGTTTTACAGATAGGAATGTTAGCACAAAAACTGAAGAGAAGGAGATAGCTGGAAAATCTCTGCACACAATGCTTAGTTCCCAGAAGTAAATCATATGTGCAACGTTGTTTCATTTAGGTTTAAAGAGTTAGCTGCTATACAGCCACTTATGCTTTCCTATAGTGTAAATGCTAGTTTTACAGATAAGAATGTTAGCACAAAAACTGAAAGAAAGGGGATAGCCGCAAAATCTCTGCACAGAATTCTTTGGTCTCAGAAGTAAATCATATGTGCCATGTTGTTTCATTTAATTTGAAAGACTGAGCTGCTATACCGCCGGTTTTGCTTTCCTATAGTGTAAATGATAGTTTTACAGATAGGAATGTTAGCACAAAAAATGAAGAAAAGGAGATAGCTGAAAAATCTCTGCACACAATGCTTAGTTCTCAGAAGTAAATAATATGTGCCATGTTGTTTCATTTAGGTTTAAAGAGTTAGCTGCTCTACCGCCGGTTATGCTTTCCTCCAGTGTAAATGGTAGTTTTACAGATAAGAATGTTAGCACAAACACTGAAAGAAAGGAGATAGCCGCAAAATCTCTGCACAGAGTTCTTAGGTCTGAGAAGTAAATCATATGTGCCATGTTGTTTCCTTTAGGTTTAAAAGGTTAGCTGGTATACCGCCGGTTATGCTTTCCCATAGTGTAAATGCCAGTTTTACATATAGGAATGTTAGCACAAAAACTGAAGAAAAGTAGATAGCTGAAAAATCTCTGCACACAATGCTTATTTCTCAGAAGTAAATCGTATGTGCCATGTTGTTTCATTTAGGTTTAAAGAGTTAGCTGCTATACCACCGGTTATGATTTCCTATAGTGTAAATGCTAGTTTTACAGATAAGAATGTTAGCAAAAAAAATTAAAGAAAGGAGATAGCCGCAAAGTCTCTGCACAGAATCCTTAGGTCTCAGAAGTAAATCATATGTGCCTTGTTGTTTCATTTAGTTTTAAAAGGTTAGCTGGTATACCGTCGGTTATGCTTTCCTATAGTGTAAATGCCAGTTTTACAGTTAGGAATGTTAGCACAAAAACTGAAGAAAAGGAGATAGCTGAAAAATCCCTGCACACAATGCTTAGTTCTCAGAAGTAAATTGTATTTGCCATGTTGTTTCATTTAGGTTTAAAGAGTTAGCTGCTATACCGCTGGTTATGCTTTCCTATAGTGTAAATGGTAGTTTTACAGATCGGAATGTTAGCAAAAAAACTGAAAAAGGAGATAGCTGAAAAATCTCTGCACACAATGCTTAGTTCTCAGAAGTAATTCATATGTGCCATGTTGTTTCATTTAGGTTTAAAGAGTTAGCTGCTATACCGCCGGTTATGCTTTCCTATAGTGTAAATACTAGTTTTACAGATAGGAATGTTAGCACAAAAACTGAAGAAAGGGAGATAGCTGAAAATTCTCTGCACACAATGCTTAGTTCTCAGAAGTAAATCATATATGCCATGTTGTTTCATTTAGGTTTAAAGAGTTAGCTGCTATACCGCCGGTTATGCTTTCCTCTAGTGTAAATGCTAGTTTTACAAATAAGAATGTTAGCACAAAAACTGAAAGAAAGGAGACAGCCGCAAAATCTCTGCACAGAATTCTTAGCTCTCAGAAGTAAATCATATGTGCCATGTTGTTTCATTTAGGTTTAAAGAGTTAGCTGCTATACCGCCGGTTATGCTTTCCTATAGTGTAAAAGGTAGTTTTACAGATAGGAATGTTAGCAGAAAAACTGAAGTAAAGGAGATAGCCGCAAAATCTCAGGACACAATGCTTAGTTCTGAGAAGTAAATCATATGTGCATGTAGTTTCATTTAGGTTTAAAGAGTTAGCTGCTATCCCCTTAGTTATGCTTTCATATATAGTAAATACGTGAATAAAGATATGAATGTTAGCACAAAATCTGAAGTAAATGAGATAGCTGCAAAATCTCTGCACACAATGCTTAGTTCTCAGAAGGAAATCATATGTGCCATATTGTTTCATTTAGGTTTAAAGAGTTAGCTGCTATACCTCCGGTTATGCTTTCCTATAGTGTAAATAGTAGTTTTACAGATAGGAATGTTAGCACAAAAACTGAAGAGAAGGAGATAGCTGGAAAATCTCTGCACACAATGCTTAGTTCCCAGAAGTAAATCATATGTGCCATGTTGTTTCATTTAGGTTTAAAGAGTTAGCTGCTATACCGCCGGTTATGCTTTCCTATAGTGTAAATGGTAGTTTTACAGATAGGAATGTTAGCACAAAAACTGAAGAAAAGGAGATAGCTGAAAAATGTCTGCACACAATGCTTAGTTCTCAGAAGTAAATCATATGTGCCATGTTGTTTCCTTTAGGTTTAAAGAGTTAGCTGCTATACCGCCGGTTATGCTTTCCTATAGTGTGAATGGTAGTTTTACAGATAGGAATGTTAGCACAAAAACTGAAGAAAAGGAGATAGTTGAAAAATCTCTGCACACAATGCTTAGTTCTCAGAAGTAAATCATATGTGCAATGTTGTTTCATTTAGGTTTAAAGAGTTAGCTGCTATACAGCCACTTATGCTTTCCTATAGTGTAAATGCTAGTTTTACAGATAAGAATGTTAGCACAAAAACTGAAAGAAAGGGGATAGCCACAAAATCTCTGCACAGAATTCTTTGGTCTCAGAAGTAAATCATATGTGCCATGTTGTTTCATTTAATTTGAAAGACTGAGCTGCTATACCGCCGGTTTTGCTTTCCTATAGTGTAAATGATAGTTTTACAGATAGGAATGTTAGCACAAAAAATGAAGAAAAGGAGATAGCTGAAAAATCTCTGCACACAATGCTTAGTTCTCAGAAGTAAATAATATGTGCCATGTTGTTTCATTTAGGTTTAAAGAGTTAGCTGCTCTACCGCCGGTTATGTTTTCCTCCAGTGTAAATGGTAGTTTTACAGATAAGAATGTTAGCACAAACACTGAAAGAAAGGAGATAGCCGCAAAATCTCTGCACAGAGTTCTTAGGTCTGAGAAGTAAATCATATGTGCCATGTTGTTTCCTTTAGGTTTAAAAGGTTAGCTGGTATACCGCCGGTTATGCTTTCCCGTAGTGTAAATGCCAGTTTTACATATAGGAATGTTAGCACAAAAACTGAAGAAAAGTAGATAGCTGAAAAATCTCTGCACACAATGCTTATTTCTCAGAAGTAAATCGTATGTGCCATGTTGTTTCATTTAGGTTTAAAGAGTTAGCTGCTATACCACCGGTTATGATTTCCTATAGTGTAAATGCTAGTTTTACAGTTAAGAATGTTAGCAAAAAAAATTAAAGAAAGGAGATAGCCGCAAAGTCTCTGCACAGAATCCTTAGGTCTCAGAAGTAAATCATATGTGCCATGTTGTTTCATTTAGTTTTAAAGAGTTAGCTGCTATA
The DNA here is from genome assembly GCF_030445035.2 of Dasypus novemcinctus. Lineage (NCBI taxonomy): Eukaryota > Metazoa > Chordata > Mammalia > Cingulata > Dasypodidae > Dasypus > Dasypus novemcinctus. The sequence continues at coordinate 24,481 of NW_026688341.1, read as the reverse complement.
CCACCGGTTGTGCTTTCCTATAGTGTAAATGGTAGTTTTACATTAGGAATGTTAGCAAAAAAACTGAAAAAGACATAGCTGAAAAATCTCTGCACACAATGCTTAGTTCTCAGAAGTAAATCATACGTGCCATGTTGTTTCATTTAGGTTTAAACAGTTAGCTGCTATACACCGGTTATGCTTTCCTATAGTGTAAATGCTAGTTTTACAGATAAGAATGTTAGCACAAAAACTGAAAGAAAGGAGATAGCCGCAAAATCTCTGCACAGAATTCTTAGGTCTCAGAAGTAAATCATATGTGCCATGTTGTTTCATTTAGGTTTAAAGAGTTAGCTGCTATACCACCGGTTATGCTTTCTATAGTGTAAATGCCAGTTTTACAGATAGGAATGTTAGCACAAAAACTGAACATAAGGAGATAGCTGAAATATCTCTGCACACAATGCTTAGATCTCAGAAGTAAATCTTATGTGCCATGTTGTTTCATTTAGGTTTAAAGAGTGAGCTGCTATATCGCCGGTTATGCTTTCCTATAGTGTAAATGGTAGTTTTACAGATAGGAATGTTAGCACAAAAACTGAAGAAAAGGAGATAGCTGAAAAATCTCTGCACACAATGCTTCGTTCTCAGAAGTAAATCATATGTGCCATGTTGTTTCATTTAGGTTTAAAGAGCTAGCTGCTATACCGCCGGTTATGCTTTCCTATAGTGTAAATGCTAGTTTTACACGTAAGAATGTTAGCACAAAAACAGAAAGAAAGGAGATAGCCGCAAAATCTCTGCACAGAATTCTAAGGTCTCAGAAGTAAATCATATTTGCCATGTTGTTTCATTTAGTTTTAAAGAGTTAGCTGCTATACCGCCGGTTATGCTTTCCTATAGTGTAAATGCTAGTTTTACAGATAGGAATGTTAGCACAAAAACTGAAGAAAGGGAGATAGCTGCAAATTCTCTGTACACAATGCTTAGTTCTCAGAAGTAAATCATATATGCCATGTTGTTTCATTTAGGTTTAAAGAGTTAGATGCTATACCGCCGGTTATGCTTTCCTATAGGGTAAATGGTAGTTTTACAGATAGGAATGTTAGCACAAAAACTGAAGGAAAGGAGATAGCCGCAAAATCTCTGCACACAATGCTTAGTTCTGAGAAGTAAATCATATGTGCATGTAGTTTCATTTAGGTTTAAAGAGTTAGCTGCTATCCCCTTAGTTATGCTTTAGTATATAGGAAATACTAGTATAAAGATATGAATGTTAGCACAGAATCTGAAGTAGAGGAGATAGCTGCAAAATCTCTGCACACAATGCTTAGTTCTCAGAAGTAAATCATATGTGCCATGTTGTTTCATTTAGGTTTAAAGAGTTAGCTGCTCTACCGCCGGTTATGCTTTCCTCCAGTGTAAATGGTAGTTTTACAGATAAGAATGTTAGCACAAAAACTGAAAGAAAGGAGATAGCCGCAAAATCTCTGCACTGAATTCTTAGGTCTCAGAAGTAAATCATATGTGCCATGTTGTTTCATTTAGTTTTAAAGAGTTAGCTGCTATACCGCCGGTTATGCTTTCATATTGTTTAAATGCTAGTTTTACAGATAGGAATGTTAGCACAAAAACTGAAGAAAAGGAGATAGCTGAAAAATCTCTGCACACAATGCTTAGTTCTCAGAAGTAAATCATATATGTCATCTTGTTTCATTTAGGTTTAAAGAGTTAGCTGCTATACCGCCGGTTATGCTTTCCTACAGTGTAAAGGCTAGTTTTACAGCTAGGAATGTTAGCACAAAAACTGAAGAAAGGGAGATAGCTGAAAATTCTCTGCACTCAATGCTTAGTTCTCAGAAGTAAATCATATATGTCATCTTGTTTCATTTAGGTTTAAAGAGTTAGCTGCTATACCGCCGGTTATGCTTTCCTCTAGTGTAAATGCTAGTTTTACAGAGAAGAATGTTAGCACAAAAACTGAAAGAAAGGAGACAGCCGCAAAATCTCTGCACAGAATTCTTAGGTCTCAGAAGTAAATCATATGTGCCATGTTGTTTCATTTAGTTTTAAAGAGTTAGCTGCTATACCGCCGGTTATGCTTTCATATTGTTTAAATGCTAGTTTTACAGATAGGAATGTTAGCACAAAAACTGAAGAAAAGGAGATAGCTGAAAAATCTCTGCACACAATGCTTAGTTCTCAGAAGTAAATAATATGTGCCATGTTGTTTCATTTAGGTTTAAAGTTAGCTGCTATCCCATCGGTTATGCTTTCCTATAGTGCAAATGGTAGTTATACAGATAGGAATGTAAGCACAAAAACTGAAGAAAAGGAGATAGCTGAAAAATCTCTGCACACAATGCTTAGTTCTCAGAAGTAAATCATATGTGCCATGTTGTTTCATTTAGGTTAAAAGAGCTAGCTGATATACCGCCGATTATGCTTTCCTATACTGTAAATGCTAGTTTTACACATAAGAATGTTAGCACAAAAATTGAAAGAAAGGAGATAGCCGCAAAATCTCTGCACAGAATCCTTAGGTCTCAGAAGTAAATCACATGTGCCATGTTGTTTCATTTAGTTTTAAAGAGTTAGCTGTTATACCGCCGGTTATTTTAACGCTTTCCTATAGTGTAAATGCTAGTTTTACAGATAGGAATCTTAGCACAAAAAATGAAGAAAAGGAGATAGCTGAAAAATCTCTGCACACAATGCTTAGTTCTCAGAAGTAAATAATATGTGCCATGTTTTTTTATTTAGGTTTAAAGAGTTAGCTGCTATACCGCCGGTTATGCTTTCCTATAGTGTAAATGGTAGTTTTACAGATAGGAATGTTAGCACAAAAACGGAAGAAAAGGAGATAGCTGAAAAATCTCTGCACACAATGCTTAGTTCTCAGAAGTAAATCATATGTGCCATGTTGTTTCATTTAGGTTTAAAGAGTTAGCTGCTATACCGCCGGTTATGCTTTCCTATAGTGTAAATGGTAGTTTTACTGAAAAGAATGTTAGCACAAAAACTGAAAGAAAGGTGATAGCCGCAAAATCTCTGCACAGAGTTCTTAGGTCTGAGAAGTAAATCATATGTGCCATGTTGTTTCCTTTAGTTTTAAAGAGTTAGCTGGTATACCGCCGGTTATGCTTTCCTATAGTGTAAATGCCAGTTTTAGAGATAGGAATGTTAGCACAAAAACTGAAGAAAAGGAGATAGCTGAAAAATCTCTGCACACAATGCTTAGTTCTCAGAAGTAAATCGTATGTGCCATGTTGTTTCATTTAGGTTTAAAGAGTTAGCTGCTATACCGCCGGTTATGATTTCCTATAGTGTAAATGGTAGTTTTACAGATAAGAATGTTAGCAAAAAAAATTAAAGAAAGGAGATAGCCGCAAAGTCTCTGCACAGAATCCTTAGGTCTCAGAAGTAAATCATATGTGCCATGTTGTTTCATTATTTTTTAAAGAGTTAGCTGCTATACCGCCGGTTATGCTTTCCTATAGTGTAAATGGTAGTTTTACAGATAGGAATGTTAGCAAAAAAACTGAAAAAGGACATAGCTGAAAAATCTCTGCACACAATGCTTAGTTCTCAGAAGTAAATCATATGTGCCATGTTGTCTCATTTAGGTTTAAAGAGTTAGCTGCTATACCACCGGTTATGCTTTCCTATAGTGTAAATGCTAGTTTTACAGATAACAATGTTAGCACAAAAACTGAAAGAAAGGAGATAGCCGCAAAATCTCTGCACAGAATTCTTAGGTCTCAGAAGTAAATCATATGTGCCATGTTGTTTCATTTAGTTTTAAAGAGTTAGCTGCTATACCACCGGTTATGCTTTCCTATAGTGTAAATGGTAGTTTTACAGATAGGAATGTTAGCACAAAAACTGAAGAAAAGGAGATAGCTGAAAAATCTCTGCACACAATGCTTAGTTCTCAGAAATAAAGCATATGTGCCATGTTGTTTCATTTAGGTTTAAAGAGCTAGCTGCTATACCGCCGGTTATGCTTTCCTATAGTGTAAATGCTAGTTTTACACATGAGAATGTTAGCACAAAAACTAATAGAAAGGAGATAGCCGCAAAATCTCTGCACAGAATTCTAAGGTCTCAGAAGTAAATCATATGTGCCATGTTGTTTCATTTAGTTTTAAAGAGTTACCTGCTATACCGCCGGTTATGCTTTCCTATAGTGTAAATGCTAGTTTTACAGATAGGAATGTTAGGACAAAAACTGAAGAAAGGGAGATAGCTGCAAATTCTCTGCACACAATGCTTAGTTCTCAGAAGTAAATCATATGTGCCATGTTGTTTCATTTAGTTTTAAAGAGTTAGATGCTATATCGCCGGTTATGCTTTCCTATAGTGTAAATGCTTGTTTTACAAATAAGAATGTTAGCACAAAAACTGAAAGAAAGGAGACAGCCGCAAAATCTCTGCACAGAATTCTTAGGTCTCAGAAGTAAATCATATGTGCCATGTTGTTTCATTTAGGTTTAAAGAGTTAGCAGCTATACTGCCGGTTATGCTTTCCTATAGGGTAAATGGTAGTTTTACAGATAGGAATGTTAGCACAAAAACTGAAGGAAAGGAGATAGCCGCAAAATCTCTGCACAGAATGCTTAGTTCTGAGAAGTAAATCATATGTGCCTGTAGTTTCATTTAGGTTTAAAGAGTTAGCTGCTATCCTCTTAGTTATGCTTTAGTATATAGTAAATACTAGTATAAAGATATGAATGTTAGCACAAAATCTGAAGTAAAGGAGATAGCTGCAAAATCTCTTTACACAATGCTTAGTTCTCAGAAGTAAATCATATGTGCCATATTGTTTCATTTAGGTTTAAAGAGTTAGCTGCTATACCGCCGGTTATGCTTTCCTATAGTGTAAATGGTAGTTTTACAGATAGGAATGTTAGCAACAAAACTGAAAAAGGAGATAGCTGAAAAATCTCTGCACACAATGCTTAGTTCTCAGAAGTAAATCATATGTGCCATGTTGTTTCATTTAGGTTTAAAGAGTTAGCTGGTATCCCACCGGTTATGCTTTCCTATACTGTAAATGCCAATTTACAGATAGGAATGTTAGCACAAAAACTGAACAAAAGGAGATAGCTGAAATATCTCTGTACACAATGCTTAGTTCTCAGAAGTAAATCTTATGTGTCATGTTGTTTCATTTAGGTTTAAAGAGTGAGCTGCTATATCTAAGGTTATGCTTTCCTATAGTGTAAATGATAGTTTTACAGATAAGAATGTTAGCACAAAAACTGAAAGAAAGGAGATAGCCGCAAAATCTCTGCAAAGAATTCTTAGGTCTCAGAAGTAAATCATATGTGTCATGTTGTTTCATTTAGTTTTAAAGAGTTAGCTGCTATACCGCCGGTTATGCTTTCCTATAGTGTAAAAGCTAGTTTTACAGCTAGCAATGTTAGCACAAAAACTGAAGAAAGGGAGATAGCTGAAAATTCTCTGCACACAATGCTTAGTTCTCAGAAGTAAATCATATATGCCATATTGTTTTTTTTAGGTTTAAAGAGTTAGCTGCTATACCGCCGGTTATGCTTTCCAATAGTGTAAATGCTAGTTTTACAGATAAGAATGTTAGCACAAAAACTGAAAGAAAGGAGACAGCCGCAAAATGTCTGCACAGAATTCTTAGGTCTCAGAAGTAAATCATATGTGCCATGTTGTTTCATTTAGTTTTAAAGAGTTAACTGCTATACCGCCGGTTATGCTTTCCTATTGTGTAAAAGCTAGTTTTACAGATAGGAATGTTAGCACAAAAACTGAAGAAAAGGAGATACCTGAAAAATCTCTGCACACAATGCTTAGTTCTCAGAAGTAAATAATATGTGCCATGTTGTTTCATTTAGGTTTAAAGAGTTAGCTGCTATCCGCCGGTTATGCTTTCCTATAGTGTAAATGGTAGTTATACAGATAGGAATGTAAGCACAAAAACTGAAGAAAAGGATATAGCTTAAAAATCTCTGCACACAATGCTTAGTTCTCAGAAGTAAATCATATGTGCCATGTTGTTTCATTTAGGTTTAAAGAGCTAGCTGCTATACCGCCGGTTATGCTTTCCTATAGTGTAAATCCTAGTTTTACACATAAAAATGTTAGCACAAAAATTGAAAGAAAGGAGATAGCCGCAAAATCTCTGCACAGAATCCTTAGGTCTCAGAAGTAAATCACATGTGCCATGTTGTTTCATTTAGTTTTAAACAGTTAGCTGTTATACCGCCGGTTATGCTTTCCTATAGTGTAAATGCTAGTTTTACAGATAGGAATGTTAGCACAAAAAATGAAGAAAAGGAGAGAGCTGAAAAATCTCTGCACACAATGCTTAGTTCTCAGAAGTAAATCATATGTGCCATGTTGTTTCATTTAGGTTTAAAGAGTTAGCTGCTATACCGCCGGTTATGCTTTCCTATAGTGTAAATGTTAGTTTTACAGATAAGAATGTTAGCACAAAAACTGAAAGAAAGGAGATAGCCGCAAAATCTCTGCACAGAGTTCTTAGGTCTGAGAAGTAAATCATATGTGCCATGTTGTTTCCTTTAGTTTTAAAGAGTTAGCTGGTATACCGCCGGTTATGCTTTCCTATAGTGTAAATGCCAGTTTTACAGATAGGAATGTTAGCACAAAAACTGAAGAAAAGGAGCTAGCTGAAAACTCTCTACACACAATGCTTAGTTCTCAGAAGTAAATCGTATGTGCCATGTTGTTTTATTTAGGTTTAAAGAGTTAGCTGCTATGCCGCCGGTTATGATTTCCTATAGTGTAAATGGTAGTTTTACAGATAAGAATGTTAGCAAAAAAAATTAAAGAAAGGAGATAGCCGCAAAGTCTCTGCACAGAATCCTTAGGTCTCAGAAGTAAATCATATGTGCCATGTTGTTTCATTTAGTTTTAAAGAGTTAGCTGCTATACCGCCGGTTATGCTTTCCTATAGTGTAAATGGTAGTTTTACAGAGAGGAATGTTAGCAAAAAAACTGAAAAAGGACATAGCTGAAAAATCTCTGCACACAATGCTTAGTTCTCAGAAGTAAATCATATGTGCCATGTTGTTTCATTTAGGTTTAAAGAGTTAGCTGGTATCCCACCGGTTATGCTTTCCTATACTGTAAATGCCAATTTACAGATAGGAATGTTAGCACAAAAACTGAACAAAAGGAGATAGCTGAAATATCTCTGTACACAATGCTTAGTTCTCAGAAGTAAATCTTATGTGTCATGTTGTTTCATTTAGGTTTAAAGAGTGAGCTGCTATATCTAAGGTTATGCTTTCCTATAGTGTAAATGATAGTTTTACAGATAAGAATGTTAGCACAAAAACTGAAAGAAAGGAGATAGCCGCAAAATCTCTGCAAAGAATTCTTAGGTCTCAGAAGTAAATCATATGTGTCATGTTGTTTCATTTAGTTTTAAAGAGTTAGCTGCTATACCGCCGGTTATGCTTTCCTATAGTGTAAAAGCTAGTTTTACAGCTAGCAATGTTAGCACAAAAACTGAAGAAAGGGAGATAGCTGAAAATTCTCTGCACACAATGCTTAGTTCTCAGAAGTAAATCATATATGCCATATTGTTTTTTTTAGGTTTAAAGAGTTAGCTGCTATACCGCCGGTTATGCTTTCCAATAGTGTAAATGCTAGTTTTACAGATAAGAATGTTAGCACAAAAACTGAAAGAAAGGAGACAGCCGCAAAATGTCTGCACAGAATTCTTAGGTCTCAGAAGTAAATCATATGTGCCATGTTGTTTCATTTAGTTTTAAAGAGTTAACTGCTATACCGCCGGTTATGCTTTCCTATTGTGTAAAAGCTAGTTTTACAGATAGGAATGTTAGCACAAAAACTGAAGAAAAGGAGATACCTGAAAAATCTCTGCACACAATGCTTAGTTCTCAGAAGTAAATAATATGTGCCATGTTGTTTCATTTAGGTTTAAAGAGTTAGCTGCTATCCGCCGGTTATGCTTTCCTATAGTGTAAATGGTAGTTATACAGATAGGAATGTAAGCACAAAAACTGAAGAAAAGGATATAGCTTAAAAATCTCTGCACACAATGCTTAGTTCTCAGAAGTAAATCATATGTGCCATGTTGTTTCATTTAGGTTTAAAGAGCTAGCTGCTATACCGCCGGTTATGCTTTCCTATAGTGTAAATCCTAGTTTTACACATAAAAATGTTAGCACAAAAATTGAAAGAAAGGAGATAGCCGCAAAATCTCTGCACAGAATCCTTAGGTCTCAGAAGTAAATCACATGTGCCATGTTGTTTCATTTAGTTTTAAACAGTTAGCTGTTATACCGCCGGTTATGCTTTCCTATAGTGTAAATGCTAGTTTTACAGATAGGAATGTTAGCACAAAAAATGAAGAAAAGGAGAGAGCTGAAAAATCTCTGCACACAATGCTTAGTTCTCAGAAGTAAATCATATGTGCCATGTTGTTTCATTTAGGTTTAAAGAGTTAGCTGCTATACCGCCGGTTATGCTTTCCTATAGTGTAAATGTTAGTTTTACAGATAAGAATGTTAGCACAAAAACTGAAAGAAAGGAGATAGCCGCAAAATCTCTGCACAGAGTTCTTAGGTCTGAGAAGTAAATCATATGTGCCATGTTGTTTCCTTTAGTTTTAAAGAGTTAGCTGGTATACCGCCGGTTATGCTTTCCTATAGTGTAAATGCCAGTTTTACAGATAGGAATGTTAGCACAAAAACTGAAGAAAAGGAGCTAGCTGAAAACTCTCTACACACAATGCTTAGTTCTCAGAAGTAAATCGTATGTGCCATGTTGTTTTATTTAGGTTTAAAGAGTTAGCTGCTATGCCGCCGGTTATGATTTCCTATAGTGTAAATGGTAGTTTTACAGATAAGAATGTTAGCAAAAAAAATTAAAGAAAGGAGATAGCCGCAAAGTCTCTGCACAGAATCCTTAGGTCTCAGAAGTAAATCATATGTGCCATGTTGTTTCATTTAGTTTTAAAGAGTTAGCTGCTATACCGCCGGTTATGCTTTCCTATAGTGTAAATGGTAGTTTTACAGAGAGGAATGTTAGCAAAAAAACTGAAAAAGGACATAGCTGAAAAATCTCTGCACACAATGCTTAGTTCTCAGAAGTAAATCATATGTGCCATGTTGTTTCATTTAGGTTTAAAGAGTTAGCTGCTATACCACCGGTTATGCTTTCTTATAGAGTAAAAGGTAGTTTTACAGATAAGAATGTTAGCACAAAAACTGAAAGAAAGGAGATAGCCGCAAAATTTCTGCACAGAATTCTTAAGTCTCAGAAGTAAATCATATGTGCCATGTTGTTTCATTTAGTTTTAAAAAGTTACCTGGTATACCGCCAGTTATGCTTTCTTATAGTGTAAATGCCAGTTTTACAGATAGGCATGTTAGCACAAAAACTGAAGAAAAGGAGATAGCTGAAAAATCTCTGCACACAATGCTTAGTTCTCAGAAGTAAATCGTATGTGCCATGTTGTTTCATTTAGGTTTAAAGAGTTAGCTGCTATACCGCCGGTTATGCTTTCCTATAGAGTAAAAGGTAGTTTTACAGATGAGAATGTTAGCACAAAAACTGAAAGAAAGGTGATAGACGCAAAATCTCTGCACAGAATTCTTAGGTCTCAGAAGTAAATCATATGTGCCATGTTGTTTCATTTAGTTTTAAAAAGTTAGCTGGTATACCGCCGGTTATGCTTTCCTATAGTGTAAATGCCAGTTTTACAGATAGGAATGTTAGCACAAAAACTGAAGAAAAGGGGATAGCTGAAAAATCTCTGCACACAATGCTTAGTTCTCAGAAGTAAATCGTTTGTGCCATGTTGTTTCATTTAGGTTTAAAGAGTTAGCTGCTATACCACCGGCTTTGCTTTCCTATAGTGTAAATGCTAGTTTTACAGATATGAATGTTAGCAGAAACACTGAAAGAAAGGAGATAGCCGCAAAATCTCTGCACACAATGCTTGGTTCTCAGAAGTAATTCATATGTGCCATGTTGTTTCATTTAGGTTTAAAGAGTTAGCTTCTATACTGCAGGTTATGCTTTCCTATAGTGTAAATGGTAGTTTTACACACAGGAATGTTAGCACAAAAACTGAAGAAAAGGAGATAGTTGAAAAATCTCTGCACACAATGCTTAGTTCTCAGTAGTAAATCATATGTGCCATGTTGTTTCATTAATTTTAAGGAGTTAGCTGCTATACCGCCGGTTATGCTTTCCTATAGTGTAAATGGGAGTTTTACAGATAGGTATGTTAGCACAAAAAATGAAGAAAATGAGATAGCTGAACAATCTCTGCACACAATGCTTAGTTCTCAAAAGTAAATCGTATGCGCCATGTTGTTTCATTTAGGTTTTAAGAGTTAACTGCTATACCGCCGGCTTTGCTTTCCTATAATGTAAATGCTAGTGTTACAAATAGGAATGTTAGCACAAAAACTGAAAGAAAGGAGCTAGCCGCAAAATCTCTGCACAGAATTCTTAGGTGTCTGAAGAAAATCATATGTGCCATGTTGTTTCATTTAGGTTTAAAGAGGTAGCTGCTATACCGCCGGTTATGCTTTCCTATAGTGTAAATGCTAGTTTTAAAGATAAGAATGTTAGCACAAAAACTGAAAGAAAGGAGATAGCCCCAAAATCTCTGCACAGAATTCTTAGGTCTCAGAAGTAAATCATATGTGCCATGTTGTTTCATTTAGTTTTAAAGAGTTAGCTGCTATACGGCCGGTTATGCTTTCCTATAGTGTAAATGCTAGTTTTACAGATAAGAACGTTAGCAAAAAACCTGAAAGAAAGGAGATAGCCGCAAAATCTCTGCACACAATGCTTAGGTCTCAGAAGTAAATCATATGCGCCATGTTGTTTCATTTAGGATTAAAGAGTTAGCTGCTATACCGCCAGCTTTGCTTTCCTATAGTGTAAATGCTAGTTTTACAGATAGGAATGTTAGCACAAAAACTGAGGGAAAGGATATAGCTGCAAAATATCTGCACACAATGCTTAGTTCTCAGAAGTAAATCATATGTGCCATGTAGTTTCATTTAGGTTTAAAGAGTTAGCTGCTATCCCCTTAGTTATGCTTTCGTATATAGTAAATACTAGTATAAAGATATGAATGTTAGCCCAAAATCTGAAGTAAAGGAGATAGCTGAAAAACCTCTGCACACAATGCTTAGTTCTCAGAAGTAAATCATATGTGACATGTTGTTTCATTTAGGTTTAAAGAGTTAGCTGCTATACTGCCGGTTTTGCTTTCCTATAGTGTAAATGGTAGTTTTACACATAGGAAAGTTAGCACAAAAACTGAAGAAAAGGTGATAGCTGAAAAATCTCTGCACACAATGCTTAGTTCTCAGAATTAAATCGTATGTGCCATGTTGTTTCATTTAGGTTTAAAGAGTTAGCTGCTATACCACCGGTTATGCTTTCCTATAGTGTAAATGCTAGTTTTACAGATAACAATGTTAGCACAAAAACTGAAAGAAAGGAGATAGCCGCAAAATCTCTGCACAGAATTCTTAGGTCTCAGAAGTAAATCATATGTGCCATGTTGTTTCATTTAGTTTTAAAGAGTTAGCTGCTATACCGCCGGTTATGCTTTCCTATAGTGTAAATGGTAGTTTTACAGATAGGAATGTTAGCACAAAAACTGAAGAAAAGGAGATAGCTGAAAAATCTCGGCACACAATGCTTAGTTCTCAGAAGTAAATCATATGTGCCATGTTGTTTCATTTAGGTTTAAAGAGTTAGCTGCTATCCCGCCGGTTATGCTTTCCTATAGTGTAAATGGTAGTTATACAGATAGGAATGTAAGCACAAAAACTGAAGAAAAGGAGATAGATGAAAAATCTCTGCACACAATGCTTAGTTCTCAGAAGTAAATCATATGTGCCATGTTGTTTCATTTAGTTTTAAAGAGTTAGCTGTTATACCGCCGGTTATGCTTTCCTATAGTGCAAATGCTAGTTTTACAGATAGGAATGTTAGCACAAAAAATGAAGAAAAGGAGATAGCTGAAAAATCTCTGCACACAATGCTTAGTTCTCAGAAGTAAATAATATGTGCCATGTTTTTTTATTTAGGTTTAAAGAGTTACCTGCTATACCGCCGGTTATGCTTTCCTATAGTGTAAATGGTAGTTTTACAGATAGGAATGTTAGCACAAAAACTGAAGAAAAGGAGATAGCTGAAAAATCTCTGCACACAATGCTTAGTTCTCAGAAGTAAATCATATGTGCCATGTTGTTTCATTTAGGTTTAAAGAGTTAGCTGCTATCCCGCCGGTTATGCTTTCCTATAGTGTAAATGGTCGTTATACACATAAGAATGTTAACACAAAAACTGAAAGAAAGGAGATAGCCGCAAAATCTCTGCACAAAATCCTTAGGTCTCAGAAGTAAATCACATGTGGCATGTTGTTTCATTTAGTTTTAAAGAGTTAGCTGTTATACCGGCGGTTATGCTTTCCTATAGTGTAAATGCTAGTTTTACAGATAGGAATGTTAGCACAAAAAATGAAGAAAAGGAGATAGCTGAAAAATCTCTTCACACAATGCTTAGTTCTCAGAAGTAAATCATATGTGCCATGTTGTTTCATTTAGGTTTATAGAGTTAGCGGCTATACCACCGTTTATGCTTTCCTATAGTGTAAATGGTAGTTTTACCGATAAGAATGTTAGCAAAAAAACTGAAAGAAAGGAGATAGCCGCAAAATCTCTGCACAGATTTCTTAGGTCTGAGAAGTAAATCATATGTGCCATGTTGTTTCCTTTAGTTTTAAAGAGTTAGCTGGTATACCGCCGGTTATGCTTTCCTATAGTGTAAATGCCAGTTTTACAGATAGGAATGTTAGCAAAAAAACTGAAAAAGGACATAGCTGAAAAATCTCTGCACACAATGCTTAGTTCTCAGAAGTAAATCGTATGTGCCATGTTGTTTCATTTAGGTTTAAAGAGTTAGCTGCTATACCGCCGGTTTTGCTTTCCTATAGTGTAAAGGCTAGTTTTACAGATAAGAATGTTAGCACAAAAACTGAAAGAAAGGAGATAGCCGCAAAGTCTCTGCACTGAATCCTTAGTTCTCAGAAGTAAATCGTATGTGCCATGTTGTTTCATTTAGTTTTAAAGAGTTAGCTGCTATACCGCCGGTTATGCTTTCCTATTGTGTAAATGCTAGTTTTACAGATAGGAATGTTAGCACAAAAACTGAAGAAAAGGAGATAACTGAAAAATCTCTGCACACAATGCTTAGTTCTCAGAAATAAATAATATGTGCCATGTTGTTTCATTTAGGTTTAAAGATTTAGCTCCTATCCCGCCGCTTATGCTTTCCTATAGTGTAAATGGTAGTTTTACAGATAGGAATGTTAGCACAAAAACTGAAGAAAAGGAGATAGCTGAAAAATCTCTGCACACAATGCTTAGTTCTCAGAAGTAAATCATATGTGCCATGTTGTTTCATTTAGTTTTAAAGAGTTAGCTGCTATACCGCCGGTTAAGCTTTCCTATAGTGTAAATGGTAGTTTTACAGATAAGAATGTTAGCACAAAAACTGAAAGAAAGGAGATAGCCGCAAAATCTCTGCACAGAATTCTTAGGTCTCAGAAGTAAATCATATGTGCCATGTTGTTTCATTTCGTTTTAAAGAGTTAGCTGGTATACCGCCGGTTATGCTTTCCTATAGTGTAAATGCCAGTTTTACAGATAGGAAAGTTAGCACAAAAACTGAACAAAAGAAGATAGCTGAAATATCTCTGCACACAATGCTTAGTTCTCAGAAGTAAATCGTATGTGCCATGTTGTTTCATTTAGGTTTAAAGAGTGAGCTGCTATATCGCCGGTTATGCTTTCCTATAGTGTAAAGGCTAGTTTTACAGATAAGACTGTTAGCACAAAAACTGAAAGAAAGGAGATAGCCGCAAAATCTCTGCAAAGAATTCTTAGGTCTCAGAAGTAAATCATATGTGCCCTGTTGTTTCATTTAGTTTTAAAGAGTTAGCTGCTATACCGCCGGTTATGCTTTCCTATAGTGTAAATGCCAGTTTTACAGCTAGGAGTGTTAGCACAAAAACTAAAGAAATGTAGATAGCTGAAAAATCTCTGCACACAATGTTTAGTTCTCAGAAGTAAATCATATGTGCCATGTTGTTTCATTTAGGTTTAAAGAGCTAGCTGCTATACCGCCGGTTATGCTTTCCTATACTGTAAATGCTAGTTTTACACATAAGAATGTTAGCACAAAAATTGAAAGAAAGGAGATAGCCGCAAAATCTCTGCACAGAATCCTTAGGTCTCAGAAGTAAATCACATGTGCCATGTTGTTTCATTAGTTTTAAAGAGTTAGCTGTTATACCGCCGGTTATGCTTTCCTATAGTGTAAATGCTAGTTTTACAGATAGGAATGTTAGCACAAACACTGAAGAAAGGGAGAGAGCTGAAAATTCTCTGCACACAATGCTTAGTTCTCAGAAGTAAATCATATATGCCATGTTGTTTCATTTAGGTTTAAAGAGTTAGCTGCTATACCGCCGGTTATGCTTTCCTATAGTGTAAATGCTAGTTTCACAGAAAAGAATGTTAGCACAAAAACTGAAAGAAAGGAGACAGCCGCAAAATCTCTGCACACAATGCTTAGGGCTCAGAAGTAAATCATATGTGCCATGTTGTTTCATTTAGGTTTAAAGAGTTAGCTGCTATACCGCCGGTTATGCTTTCCTATATTGTAAATGCTAGTTTTACAGATAAGAATGTTAGCACAAAAACTGAAAGAAAGGAGATAGCCGCAAAATTTCTGCACAGATTTCTTAGGTCTGAGAAGTAAATCATATGTGCCATGTTGTTTCCTTTAGTTTTAAAGAGTTAGCTGGTATACGGCCGGTTATGCTTTCCTATAGTGTAAATGCCCGTTTTACAGATAGGAATGTTAGCAAGAAAACTGAAGAAAAGGAGATAGCTGAAAAATCTCTGCACACAATGCTTAGTTCTCAGAATTAAATCGTATGTGCCATGTTGTTTCATTTAGGTTTAAAGAGTGAGCTGCTAAACCCCGGTTATGCTTTCCTATAGTGTAAATGCTAGTTTAACAGATAAGAATGTTAGCACAAAAACTGAAAGAAAGGAGATAGCCGCAAAATCTCTGCAAAGAATTCTTAGGTCTCAGAAGTAAATCATATGTGCCATGTTGTTTCATTTAGTTTTAAAGAGTTAGCTGCTATACCGCCGGTTATGCTTTACTATAGTGTAAATGCTAGTTTTACAGCTAGGAATGTGAGCACAAATACTGAAGAAAGGGAGATAGCTGAAAATTCTCTGCACACAATGCTTAGTTCTCAGAAGTAAATCATATATGCAATGTTATTTCATTTAGGTTTAAAGAGTTAGCTGCTATACCGCCGGTTATGCTTTCCTATAGTGTAAATGCTAGTTTTACACATAAGAATGTTAGCACAAAAACTGAAAGAAAGGAGATAGCCTCAAAATCTCTGCACAGTATCCTTAGGTCTCAGAAGTAAATCACATGTGCCATGTTGTTTGATTTAGTTTTAAAGAGTTAGCTGCTATACTGCCGGTTATGCTTTTCTATAGTGAAAATGCTAGTTTTACAGATAGGAATGTTAGCACAAAAAATGAAGAAAAGGAGATAGCTGAGAAATCTCTGCAAACAATGCTTAGTTCTCAGAAGTAATTCATATGTGCCATGTTGTTTCATTTAGCTTTAAAGAGTTTGCTGCTATACCGCCTGTTATGCTTTCCTATAGTGTAAATGGTTGTTTTACAGATAGGAATGTTAGCACAAAAACTGAAGAAAAGGAGATAGCTGAAAAATCTCTGCACACAAAGCTTAGTTCTCAGAAGTAAATCATATGTGCCATGTTGTTTCATTTAGGTTTAAAGAGTTAGCTGCTATACCGCCGGTTATGCTTTCCTATAGTGTAAATGGTAGTTTTACTGATAAGAATGTTAGCACAAAAACTGAAAGAAAGGAGATAGCCGCAAAATCTCTGCACAGAGTTCTTAAGTCTGAGAAGTAAATCATATGTGCCATGTTGTTTCCTTTAGTTTTAAAGAGTTAGCTGGTATACCGCCGGTTATGCTTTCCTATAGTGTAAATGCCAGTTTTAGACATAGGAATGTAAGCACAAAAACTGAAGAAAAGGAGATAGCTGAAAAATCTCTGCACACAATGCTTAGTTCTCAGAAGTAAATCGTATGTGCCATGTTGTTTTATTTAGGTTTAAAGAGTTAGCTGCTATACCGCCGGTTATGATTTCCTATAGTGTAAATGGTAGTTTTACAGATAAGAATGTTAGCAAAAAAAATTAAAGAAAGGAGATAGCCGCAAAGTCTCTGCACGGAATCCTTAGTTCTCAGAAGTAAATCATATGTGCCATGTTGTTTCATTTAGTTTTAAAGAGTTAGCTGCTATACCGCCGGTTATGCTTTCCTATAGTGTAAATGCTAGTTTTACAGATAGGAATGTTAGCACAAAAACTGAAGAAAGGGAGATAGCTGCAAATTCTCTGCACACAATGCTTAGTTCTCAGAAGTAAATCATATATGCCATGTTGTTTCATTTAGGTTTAAAGAGTTAGCTGCTATACCGCCGGTTATGCTTTCCTATAGTGTAAATGCTAGTTTTACAAATAAGAATGTTAGCACAAAAACTGAAAAAAAGGAGACAGCCGCAAAATCTCTGCACAGAATTCTTAGGTCTCAGAAGTAAATCATATGTGCCATGTTGTTTCATTTAGGTTTAAAGAGTTAGCAGCTATATCGCCGGTTATGCTTTCCTATAGGGTAAATGGTAGTTTTACAGATAGGAATGTTAGCACAAAAACTGAAAGAATGGAGACAGCCGCAAAATCTCTGCACAGAATTCTTAGGTCTCAGAAGTAAATCATATGTGCCATGTTGTTTCATTTAGGTTTAAAGAGCTAGCTGCTATACCGCCGGTTATGCTTTCCTATAGTGTAAATGCTAGTTTTACACATAAGAATGTTAGCACAAAAATTGAAAGAAAGGAGATAGCCGCAAAATCTCTGCACAGAATCCTTAGGTCTCAGAAGTAAATCACATGTGCCATGTTGTTTCATTAGTTTTAAAGAGTTAGATGTTATACCGCCGGTTATGCTTTCCTACAGTGTAAATGCTAGTTTTACAGATAGGATGTTAGCACAAAAAATGAAGAAAAGGAGATAGCTGAAAAATCTCTGCACACAATGCTTAGTTCTCAGAAGTAAATCATATGTGCCATGTTGTTTCATTTAGGTTTAAAGAGTTAGCTGCTATACCGCCGGTTATGCTTTCCTATAGTGTAAATGGTAGTTTTACAGATAAGAATGTTAGCACAAAAACTGAAAGAAATGAGATAGCCGCAAAATCTCTGCACAGATTTCTTACGTCTGAGAAGTAAATCATATGTGCCATGTTGTTTCCTTTAGTTTTAAAGAGTTAGCTGGTATACCGCCGGTTATGCTTTCCTATAGTGTAAATGCCAGTTTTACAGATAGGAATGTTAGCACAAAAACTGAAGAAATGAGATAGCTGAAAAATCTCTGCACACAATGCTTAGTTCTCAGAAGTAAATCGTATGTGCCATGTTGTTTCATTTAGGTTTAAAGTGTTAGCTGCTATACCGCCGGTTATGATTTCCTATAGTGTAAATGGTAGCTTTACAAATAAGAATGTTAGCAAAAAAAATTAAAGAAATGAGATAGCCGCAAAGTCTCTGCACAGAATCCTTAGGTCTAAGAAGTAAATAATATGTGCCATGTTGTTTCATTTAGTTTTAAAGAGTTAGCTGTTATACCGCCGGTTATGCTTTCCTATAGTGTAAATGGTAGTTTTACAGATAGGAATGTTAGCAAAAAAACTGAAAAAGGACATAGCTGAAAAATCTCTGCACACAATGCTTAGTTCTCAGAAGTAAATCGTATGTGCCATGTTGTTTCATTTAGGTTTAAAGAGTTAGCTGCTATACCGCCGGTTTTGCTTTCCTATAGTGTAAAGGCTAGTTTTACAGATAAGAGTGTTAGCACAAAAACTGAAAGAAAGGAGATAGCCGTAAAGTCTCTGCACTGAATCCTTAGGTCTCAGAAGTAAATCATATGTGCCATGTTGTTTCATTTAGTTTTAAAGAGTTAGCTGCTATACCGCCGGTTATGCTTTCCTATTGTGTAAATGCTAGTTTTACAGATAGGAATGTTAGCACAAAAACTGAAGAAAAGGAGATAGCTGAAAAATCTCAGCACACAATGCTTAGTTCTCAGAAGTAAATCATATGTGCCATGTTGTTTCATTTAGTTTTAAAGAGTTAGCTGCTATACCGCCGGTTAAGATTTCCTATAGTGTAAATGGTAGTTTTACAGATAAGAATGTTAGCACAAAAACTGAAAGAAAGGAGATAGCCGCAAAATCTCTGCACAGAATTCTTAGGTCTCAGAAGTAAATCATATGTGCCATGTTGTTTCATTTAGTTTTAAAGAGTTAGCTGGTATACCGCCGGTTATGCTTTCCTATAGTGTAAAAGCCAGTTTTACAGATTGGAATGTTAGCACAAAAACTGAACAAAAGAAGATAGCTGAAATATCTCTGCACACAATGCTTAGTTCTCAGAAGTAAATCGTATGTGCCATGTTGTTTCATTTAGGTTTAAAGAGTGAGCTGCTATATCGCTGGTTATGCTTTCCTATAGTGTAAATGCTAGTTTTACAGATAAGAATGTTAGCACAAAAACTGAAAGAAAGGAGACAGCCGCAAAATCTCTGCAAAGAATTCTTAGCTCTCAGAAGTAAATCATATGTGCCTTGTTGTTTCATTTAGTTTTAAAGAGTTAGCTGCTATACCGCCGGTTATGCTTTCCTATAGTGTAAATGCCAGTTTTACAGCTAGGAATGTTAGCACAAAAACTGAAGAAAGGGAGATAGCTGAAAAATCTCTGCACACAATGTTTAGTTCTCAGAAGTAAATCATATGTGCCATGTTGTTTCATTTAGGTTTAAAGAGCTAGCTGCTATACCGCCGGTTATGCTTTCCTATAGTGTAAATGCTAGTTTTACACATAAGAATGTTAGCACAAAAATTGAAAGAAAGGAGATAGCCGCAAAATCTCTGCAAAGAATTCTTAGGTCTCAGAAGTAAATCATATGTGCCTTGTTGTTTCATTTAGTTTTAAAGATTTAGCTGCTATACCGCCGGTTTTGCTTTCCTATAGTGTAAAGGCTAGTTTTACAGATAAGAATGTTAGCACAAAAAATGAAGAAAAGGAGATAGCTGAAAAATCTCTGCACACAATGCTTAGTTCTCAGAAGTAAATCGTATGTGCCATGTTGTTTCATTTAGGTTTAAAGAGTTAGCTGCTATACCGCCGGTTTTGCTTTCCTATAGTGTAAAGGCTAGTTTTACAGATAAGAATGTTAGCACAAAAACTGAAAGAAAGGAGATAGCCGCAAAGTCTCTGCACTGAATCCTTAGGTCTCAGAAGTAAATCATATGTGCCATGTTGTTTCATTTAGTTTTAAAGAGTTAGCTGCTATACCGCCGGTTATGCTTTCCTATACTGTAAATGCCAGTTTTACAGATAGGAATGTTAGCAAAAAAACTGAAAAAGGACATAGCTGAAAAATCCCTGCACACAATGCTTAGTTCTCAGAAGTAAATCATATGTGCCATGTTGTTTCATTTAGGTTTAAAGAGTTAGCTGCTATACCACCGGTTATGCTTTCCTATAGTGTAAATGGTAGTTTTACAGATAAGAATGTTAGCACAAAAACTGAAAGAAAGGAGATAGCCGCAAAATCTCTGCACAGATTTCTTAGGTCTGAGAAGTAAATCATATGTGCCATGTTGTTTCCTTTAGTTTTAAAGAGTTAGCTGTTATACCGCCGGTTATGCTTTCCTATAGTGTAAATGCCAGTTTTACAGATAGGAATGTTAGCACAAAAACTGAAGAAAAGGAGATAGCTGAAAAATCTCTGCACACAATGCTTAGTTCTCAGAAATAAATCTTATGTGCCATGTTGTTTCATTTAGGTTTAAAGTGTTAGCTGCTATACCGCCGGTTATGATTTCCTATAGTGTAAATGGTAGTTTTACAAATAAGAATGTTAGCAAAAAAAATTAAAGAAATGAGATAGCCGCAAAGTCTCTGCACAGAATCCTTAGGTCTCAGAAGTAAATAATATGTGCCATGTTGTTTCATTTAGTTTTAAAGAGTTAGCTGCTATACCGCCGGTTATGCTTTCCTATAGTGTAAATGGTAGTTTTACAGATAGGAATGTTAGCAAAAAAATGATAAAGGAGATAGCTGAAAAATCTCTGCACACAATGCTTAGTTCTCAGAAGGAAATCATATGTGCCATGTTGTTTCATTTAGGTTTAAAGTGTTAGCTGCTATACCGCCGGTTATGCTTTCCTATATTGTAAATGCTAGTTTTACAGATAAGAATGTTAGCACAAAAACTGAAAGAAAGGAGACAGCCGCAAAATCTCTGCACAGAATTCTTAGGTCTCAGAAGTAAATCATATGTGCCATGTTGTTTCATTTAGTTTTAAAGAGTTAGCTGCTATACCGCCGGTTATGCTTTCCTATAGTGTAAATGCGAGTTTTACAGATAGGAATGTTAGCACAAAAACTGAAGAAAAGGAGATAGCTGAAAAACCTCTGCACACAATGCTTAGTTCTCAGAAGTAAATCATATGTGCCATGTTGTTTTATTTAGGTTTAAAGAGTTAGCTGCTATACCGCCGGTTATGCTTTCCTATAGTATAAATGGTAGTTTTACAGATAAGTATGTTAGCACAAAAACTGAAAGAAAGGAGATAGCCGCAAAATCTCTGCACAGAATTCTTAGGTCTCAGAAGTAAATCATATGTGCCATGTTGTTTCATTTAGTTTTAAAGAGTTAGCTGGTATACCGCCGGTTATGCTTTCCTATAGTGTAAATGCCAGTTTTAAAGATAGGAATGTTAGCACAAAAGCTGAAGAAAAGGAGATAGCTGAAAAATGTCTGTACACAATGCTTAGTTCTCAGAAGTAAATCATATGTGCCATGTTGTTTCATTTAGGTTTAAAGAGTTAGCTGCTATACCGCCGGTTATGCTTTCCTATAGTGTAAATGCTAGTGTTACAGATAAGAATGTTAGCACAAAAACTGAAAGAAAGGAAATAGCCGCAAAATCTCTGCACAGAATTCTTTGGTCTCAGAAGTAAATCATATGTGCCATGTTGTTTCATTTAATTTTAAAGACTGAGCTGCTATACCGCCGGTTATGCTTTCCTATACTGTAAATGCTAGTTTTACAGGTAGGAATGTTAGCACAAAAACTGAAGAAAAGGAGATAGCTGAAAAACCTCTGCACAAAATGCTTAGTTCTCATAAGTAAATCATATGTGCCATGTTGTTTCAATTAGGTTTAAAGAGTTAGCTGCTATACCGCCGGTTATGCTTTCCTATAGTGTAAATGGTAGTTTTACAGATAGGAATGTTAGCACAGAAACTGAAGAAAAGGAGATAGCTGAAAAATCTCTGCACACAATGCTTAGTTCTCAGAAGTAAATCATATGTGCCATGTTGTTTCATTTAGGTTTAAAGAGTTAGCTGCTATACCGCCGGTTATGCTTTCCTACAGTGTAAACGGTAGTTTTACAGATAGGAATGTTAGCACTAAAACTGAAGAAAAGGAGATAGTTGAAAAATCTCTGCACACAATGCTTAGTTCTCAGAAGTAAATCATATGTGCCATGTTGTTTCATTTAGGTTTAAAGAGGTAGCTGCTATACCGCCGGTTATGCTTTCCTATAGTGTAAATGGTAGTTTTACAGATAAGAATGTTAGCACAAAAACTGAAAGAAAGGAGATAGCCGCAAAATGTCTGCACAGAATTCTTAGGTCTGAGAAGTAAATCATATGTGCCATGTTGTTTCCTTTAGTTTTAAAGTGTTAGCTGGTATACCGCCGGTTATGCTTTCCTATAGTGTAAATGCCAGTTTTACAGATAGGAATGTTAGCACAAAAACTGAAGAAAAGGAGATAGCTGAAGTATCTCTGCACACAATGCTTAGTTCTCAGAAGTAAATCGTATGTGCCATGTTGTTTCATTTAGGTTTAAAGAGTGAGCTGCTATATCGCCGGTTATGCTTTCCTATAGTGTAAATGCTAGTTTTACAGATAACAATGTTAGCACAAAAACTGAAGAAAAGGAGATAGCTGAAAAGTCTCTGCCCACAATGCTTAGTTCTCAGAAGTAAATAATATGTGCCATGTTGTTTCATTTAGGTTTAAAGAGTTAGCTGCTATCCCGCCGGTTATGCTTTCCTATAGTGTAAATGGTAGTTTTACACATAGGAATGTTAGCACAAAACTGAAGAAAAGGAGATAGCTGAAAAATCTCTGCACACAATGCTTAGTTCTCAGAAAAAAAATCATATGTGCCATGTTGTTTCATTTAGGTTTAAAGAGTTAGCTGCTATACCGCCGGTTAAGCTTTCCTATAGTGTAAATGGTAGTTTTACAGATAAGAATGTTAGCACAAAACCTGAAAGAAAGGAGATAGCCGCAAAATCTCTGCACAGAATTCTTCGGTCTCAGAAGTAAATCGTATGTGCCATGTTGTTTCATTTAGTTTTAAAGAGTTAGCTGGTATACCGCCGGTTATGCTTTCCTATAGTGTAAATGCCAGTTTTACAGATAGGAATGTTAGCACAAAAACTGAAGAAAAGGAGATAGCTGAAGTATCTCTGCACACAATGCTTAGTTCTCAGAAGTAAATCGTATGTGCCATGTTGTTTCATTTAGGTTTAAAGAGTGAGCTGCTATATCGCCGGTTATGCTTTCCTATAGTGTAAATGCTAGTTTTACAGATAACAATGTTAGCACAAAAACTGAAAGAAAGGAGATAGCCGCAAAATCTCTGCAAAGAATTCTTAGGTCTCAGAAGTAAATCATATGTGCCTTGTTGTTTCATTTAGTTTTAAAGTGTTAGCTGCTATACCGCCGGTTAGGCTTTCCTATAGTGTAAATGCCAGTTTTACAGCTAGGAATGTTCGCACAAAAACTGAAGAAAGGGAGATAGCTGAAAATTCTCTGCACACAATGCTTAGTTCTCAGAAGTAAATCGTATGTGCCATGTTGTTTCATTTAGGTTTAAAGAGTTAGCTGCTATACCGCCGGTTATGCTTTCCTATAGTGTAAATGCAAGTTTTACAAATAAAAATGTTAGCACAAAAACTGACAGAAAGGAGACAGCCGCAAAATCTCTGCACAGAATTCTTAGGTCTCAGAAGTAAATCGTATGTGCCATGTTGTTTCATTTAGGTTTAAAGAGTTAGCTGCTATACCGCCGTTTATGCTTTCCTATAGTGTAAATGGTAGTTTTACAGATAGGAATGTTAGCAGAAAAACTGAGGGAAAGGAGATAGCCTCAAAATCTCTGCACACAATGCTTAGTTCTGAGAAGTAAATCATATGTGCCATGTTTTTTTATTTAGGTTTAAAGAGTTAGCTGCTATACCGCCGGTTATGCTTTCCTATAGTGTAAATGGTAGTTTTACAGATAGGAATGTTAGCACAAAAACTGAAGAAAAGGAGATAGCTGAAAAATCTCTGCACACAATGCTTAGTTCTCAGAAGTAAATCATATGTGCCATGTTGTTTCATTTAGGTTTAAAGAGTTAGCTGCTATCCCGCTTGTTATGCTTTCCTATAGTGTAAATGCTAGTTTTACACATAAGAATGTTAGCACAAAAATTGAAAGAAAGGAGATAGCCGCAAAATCTCTGCACAGAATCCTTAGGTCTCAGAAGTAAATCACATGTGCCATGTTGTTTCATTTAGTTTTAAAGAGTTAGCTGTTATACCGCCGGTTATGCTTTCCTATAGTGTAAATGCTAGTTTTACAGATAGGAATGCTAGCACAAAAACTGAAGAAAAGGAGATAGCTGAAAAATCTCTGCACACAATGCTTAGTTCTCAGAAGTAAATCGTATGTGCCATGTTGTTTTTTTAGGTTTAAAGAGTTAGCTGCTATACCGCCGGTTATGCTTTCCTATAGTGTAAATGCTAGTTTTACAGGTAAGAATGTTAGCACAAAAACTGAAAGAAAGGAGATAGCCGCAAAGTCTCTGCACAGAATCCTTAGGTCTCAGAAGTAAATCATATGTGCCATGTTATTTCATTTAGTTTTAAAGAGTTAGCCCCTATACCGCCGGTTATGCTTTCCTATAGTGTAAATGGTAGTTTTACAGATAGGAATGTTAGCAAAAATACTGAAAAAGGAGATAGCTGAAAAATCTCTGCACACAATGCTTAGTTCTCAGAAGTAAATCATATGTGCCATGTTGTTTCATTTAGTTTTAAAGAGTTAGCTGCAATACCGCCGGTTATGCTTTCCTATAGTGTAAATGGTAGTTTTACAGATAGGAATGTTAGCACAAAAACTGAAGAAAAGGAGATAGCTGAAAAATCTCTGCACAAAATTCTTAGTTCTCAGAAGTAAAT